>NC_046660.1:103609215-103620577 GCF_010883055.1 Belonocnema kinseyi | reverse complement strand
AAAATATTAAATTCATATAGCTGATAAAATTTCAAAGAAGTTGTCGAACCTAATATTTAATTTAGTTTTTCAATCTTTTGACTTTTTGATTTTTTCAATGTGAATCCTTTTAATTGAGGACTTTACGATTATTTAAGGAAAATTCATAATTAGTTAATTAATTTTATGTTATTGTTAAACAAATTTAATTTAAAAGTTTTTTTTTCAAAGTCAGTCATTTTAATTTAGAAAAATGTTCTTTTTCATTTAATACTTACAGTTGGCCAACACAAGAGGGTTTAAATACAAGGAATGATTGAACAATACATTTAATAATTGTTATAAAGAAATTCTATGACATATGCAAAGTCGGGACACTCACGAGTCTGATGAAAGTTTCTCTCCCAGAGTCAATAAGCTAATTTGCATACATTATGGTATTCGGCTTCACCAAGACATTATTTCATGAACTGATATCATTTTCTACGATTAAATAGGTCCTACTAATTATATGTATTGAAATCAAAAGCTCGTGCACAGTTCCTTCGATTTTCAGCGTTTAAAGTTCAATGGTGGCTGATCTTCATTTGTTAGTTATTTAGCGAAACAAATGACAGTTTCATTGATCTGAAGTTATGCAATGAGCCAACGCATGCTTTTGTTTAGCTAATTGTTTTTCATATTCGCGTAGTACCTAAGTGTGATTTGATAGAAGAAATCATCATCGCTGGAGGAATTTGATTTTTAGTTTGTGTTAACTGTGAACCATGCTTTTACTCACTCCTGACAAAGGTTCTCTTTTTTCGTTCTTGTTACTCACTTTTTATGTAAAAAGAGTTTTCTCATTATTTTTACACATGTGTTCTAAGCTATTTATTTTTCAGTATATTTGATTCTGTCTCTGCATTTGTGCGCGTGAGTGTATACATATAATTTAGAAATGAATTCTATTAGAGTGCCGAATAAGATTCTAAGTAATCTGTTGATCCGAAGTTTTAGTAAAGACGTAAGAATTCTATTGGATAACCTTTGCATGGCTAACTTGATAGATAGTGAGCTAGTCAATGTTACGAGAGAAATCTTGTTGCGGCACTTCATTTCTTCTTTTGAAAAAAGATGAAAGGGTGTATTATATAATGCAAACAAATTTTCTAAACTGAACAGTGCATGGTTATCATCTGACTCCATCATATCATTGGATCACACAAAAGTAGACAGAAGATCTTCAGAAGATTTTAATACCAGTTCCAAATCGACTAAAAGAAGGAAAACTCTCTCTCGTTGACTCTCATGCTTAAATTGAAATTGAGAATGCTTTTTTGAATAATTTGTGCTCTTCTGGGAAGAGGAACTTGGCTTAAGAGATAAGAAGTATGATATCGAGAGCTGAAGATAAAGAACATGGAGAACATAAAAAATTTGAAGGACAAATGGATCCATTAACTTTAGAAGAAGCTATTTCTCTTGCTAAAGACACAAAATTGGCGAAACATCAATATGAAACTATTTGACTGCAGGCTAAATCACATAATGCTGACATTATGATGACATTATGATGAGGGTTGAATTGCAAGATTTGTGCGATTATACAGTGAAGCGTATATTGGAAATTTTAAATATTTTGCCACTGGATATAGTGAGAGGGAAAAATGTCGTGATGAAGTGTCAATATAAATATGGTTGTGATGGCTCATCTGAACAGAGGGAATATAATGAAATATTCTGTGGAGCAGAAAAATCAGATGGAGGAATTTTTATTATGTCAATGGTGCAATTACATAAATTTAAAACTTCTTCCCATAACAATCATACGAATTTTGCTGCATGTGCAGAGCCCTTGACAATTTTAAAGAATGACAATCTTGGATCCACCAGATTATGTAGGATGCTCATGCTCGAATTTGCACCAGAAACTAAGGAACGGACCACGGTAGACGTAGAGTTGATTTAAGGAAAAAATAAAGAAACTCAAACCTACAAAAATAAAAGTACCATATAGTCGTTGTACCAGAACTGTCATTCATGAGTTCGCGTTGACTATGGTTAATGGAAAGATTGTGTCAGGCTCTTTCCGGAACTCCTTCTGCTGCCACATGTTACATCTGTGACGTGACGCGATCCCAGATGAACGACTTACCTAAAGTTGCAGATAAACCATAGAAGGTACGAAATTTTAGATACGAGCTCTCCAGATTGCACACGTGGGTTCATTTAATGGAATTGATACTGCACATAATCTATCGTTTAGGATTCTGCAAGTGGCAAGCAAAACTAACGAAGAGAAAGCGAAAATGAAAAATGTAAAACAGAGAGTCGAAAAGAAATTCCATGATAAGATGGGGCTTATTATAGATGTTCCAAAACATTTCTCGGAGACTTCGAAAGAAGATGTATAGGGGGGTTTCTGGATCACGATTCCTACCTTACCGGCATCGAGAAGCTTCAACCTGTAGTGGTTCGTGTTCGTGCTAAATTTTCTAGGAAAAACGGTTCGCGTCCGTGCTAAGCTGTGAGATCTTTCTCGAAGGATCCTGATGACGTCACGATTGCGCAATAGTCTGTAGCCAAATTCATGTAAACAGGTTTAAGGTTATCACGTGCATCTGTTTAGGTTAAATGAGAAAAACAAGGATGATTTATTGCTTCCTGACAGATACGACGTTTGGTGAATGCACAAAACATGCAGGTGAATAGGTAAAATTTTATATGGAGAGCTACGTATGGCATCCTATTTTGAATATTCATTTGATTAATTGCTTTCTGATAGATGATACTTTAGCTAAAAATTCCTGCCTTAATTTACTTAATGCGTAAAAGATGCAGGTGGAAAGATGAAATTTGATATGAGGGTTATGGCATGGCATCCTGTTATGCTTATTAAGTTTGATTTGAAAATTCCTGATAGACGATGGTTTCAGTAAAAGCTTCTGTCTGTGAAAAACATTCTTCTGCAGTCTAGAATCTTCGAGAAAAATAATTAGAATTAAAGAAGTAATAATTCTGCGCTGAGCTAGATAAATCACCATACTTATATATCAACGACATTTAAGTCTTAAATCAATATTTAATGTAGTAATGCTGTTCGTGAAGTATCAATGATATTAAAGTATGCTGTAGTATAACAGTTGCAAATTATTTTTTTTTCTTAGAACCAACATTTAATTTTTTTTAAATAAATCCAGTTCAACAGATAATTATTTCTGATTACCAAAATCATTAACATGCTTTTGATTCAACTATGTCAACTTAGTAAATGAAAATTTAGTTTGATTAAGCAGAGGTTTTTGGTTAATGAAGATTATGATGCAGTGCACCACCACCAGTTACGCTGCTTTTCATATAGTTGTAACCACGCTTTATATATTAAATCTTGATTTCTCCTTAATCAAGGTAAGTAAACTACCGAAAATTTATGTGGAAGAATGAGAAAGAATAGTGGTGGAGGAGGAGGAGGAGAAGAATTCAGTAATGATCTAGTGAAGACAAGTAGGTACTGAAAATATTAGATTTAATGATTATATCATCTGAATGCCTGGGAAGATCTCAATAAGTTTGTGGATCGATTGCGCTTTCTTTTACTACATCAACTAGCCGAAAACGTAAATAATGTACAAGAAATTATTTCAATTGTTAATGAAATGCGGGAGGCTGGTATTATTGAATAATTATTTTAGTTTAGAAACTAGTTAAATGTAATTAACATTTTGAGATTATTTATTCAAGATTCCTTGTCATCAATATTTTTTAACATTGATGGAACGAAACCAACACTGTACAAGTAAGCAATAAGTTTTAAAATTCTAAATATAATTTTTATACCTTTATTGTAACGAAATAAGTTAAATAAATTAAATTTTCAAAATGTATGTGTATTTATTGATTCCTTCACCTGAATTAATTGTAGTTTAGGAAATCAGCTTATAAAACCGAAGATTTAGCATAAGTTATGATTCCATATAATATTTCAGAACCTATTTACCTACTCTAAATCATGATCATATCCTCCTCAACCCCCCTATATTATTTTGTGATTCTTCTACATGTATCTTAAGAGCTTATTTAACTTGATTTTAGTATATTTCAAGATTCAACAGGAGAAAAAGCGTGGTTACAACTATAAGAAAAGCAGAAAATCTTATTGTGGTGCTCTTTATGATAATCTCTGTAAACTAAAGATCTCTCGTTAATTAAACTAAATTTTCGTTTACTAAGTTGACATAGTTGAGACAAAAGTATGTTCACGATTCTATTAATAAGAAATCCTTATCTATTTAACTGGATTCATGAAGCTCATCGCAGAGTGCAGTACATAGAATGGAGATACACTTAGTACGCGCAAACAAGGTGTTACCTACAGTTTCTTTAAGTTTTTTAATTTTTTTAATTTTTAATTTTATAGATGATGCGCTGTAACTGATGGTGGTGCACTGCATCATAATCTTCATTAACCAAAGACCTCTGCTTAATCAAAATAAGTTTTCATTTACTAAGTTGACATAGTGGAATCAAAAGCATGTTAATGATTTTGGTAATCAGAAATAATTAGCTGTTGAACTGGATTGATTAAAAAAAATTAAATGTTGGTTCTAAGAAAAAAAAATAATGATTTGTAACTGTTATATAACAGCATACTTTAATATCATTGATACTTCACGACCAGCATTACTACATTAAATATTGATTTAAGACTTAAATGTAGTTGATGTATGAGTATTGTGATTTATCCAGCTCAGCGCAAAATGCAGCATCGAGTGTGGATATACACCTAGTAGTTAGAAACAAGGCATTATTACCTACAGTTCCTTTAGTTTTTCGTGTGGTTTGGAAGACAGTGTACTCCTTTATTTTTACATCTAAATCTAATATTTTCAGTAACTGTTGAACTGTAATATTATCGTATCCTCCTCCTTCTCCTCATCGCCATCCTCTATTTACAACTAGAAGCAAAATCAGCGTATCTGACTGTGGCGCAACCTGTGATAATCTTTGTTAACCCAGGATCTCGTTTTAGTGAAAGAAAGTTTCATTTGCTAATTTCAAATATTTGAATCAACTATATATATTCATTATTCTGTTAACTTGACATTCTGGCCCCTTCAAATGGGTTTACTTAAATACGATTTAAAACAAACTGTTGGTTCTAAGAAAAACCAAGATTTTTAGTTGTTATACATAATAGTGCATTTCAATATACGTGTTCAATACTTCACTTTCAATGCTGGATTAACAGTTTCTTTTTATTCAATTTTAATACTGTTGAATTTATTTTTCTTATTTATGATGCTTTATTTTAATGTTTGAAGTAAGTAAATTTAATCTTTGTTCGCAGATCACTCTATTATGTGAAAGATGATTTCAACGTTCCTTAGTCAACTGTAATATTTATGGAGCTAATTTATTTTATTTTCAAATTGTATGTTCTTCATCTAAAGTGGCTGAATTGTAATCCTAGCTATGTCAATACAACATTCTAAATCTGTTACAGTGATCCACTGTAGAATTAAAACATTGTTTATTACATAGCTCTCTCTATCTCTCTCTTTCCATCTCTTTTTCCCCCTAAACTATACCTGCTGCATATGATTTACCATCTTTATCTATTTATTCGATTTCTATAAACTGTATTAATTTTTGTATTTTTTAATTTCTATTTGACAAAATTTGGATTTAAAATTTTCAGAGAGTAGATGTTCACGTGACCACTATATCATTTTTTCCAATGTTTGATTCACAGTTGCCCTGCATTACATTTTAATACTGCTGAATTATTTTTGTTATTTACGTTGCTTTATTGCAAGTACGTAAATTCTAATAAGAACTTTCATATTATACGTTCTTCATCTCAAAATATTTGATTCAATGCTACGTGGCTATCTGGTATTAATTCTAAATCTGCCACAGTAACCCACTATTCGTAAAAGGATCTCTTAAGAATCTTTTTGCATTGTCCAAGATTCGTGCACAATTTTTTTATATGATGTAATTCATTTTAAAGAGGCATGCTGTGAGATTTGTAACTGGTTTCGAGTCGCTCAATCGCAAAACCTTCTGCAGTCTTGAAAATTTCAGAAAATTATTTTCGATTTAAAACACTTTTTAGTACATAACTCTCTTTACCTATTAATATATATCTCTCTTTGTCTAATTGTTCTAGAAGGTTCTCAATTATAATCGACTTATCTAAATACGTTTAAAATATAACGTTTTTGCAGCCTAAAATGTGTAATGTGCAATTGAAAAATAACCTTGAAGTTGTTTACAAATAAAATTGCGCAGTATAATTTCATGATGTCGTTAAGCATATTCTGAAAATATAGCACGTACCAGCCACTATAGCTGTAGAATATCGGTAAGGTAGCTTTCTGTGGTTTGGTTTTCATGATCTCTGAACTAAATTATTCAACTAGAAAGCAATATATTATCCTCTATTTCTAGATACTATATTATTATTTTTGTATTTTTTAATTTTTTTATATCACTAGATTTTTTATTTAAGAGTTCCAGAAAGTAGATGTTCATGTCATCAATGTATCATTTTTTCCTATGTTTGATTCACAGTTTCCTTACACTAAATTTTAATATGGCTGAATTTATTCTTATCATTCTTCATACTTGATTGCAAGTACGTAAATTCTAACAAGAGCTTTCAAATTCCATGTTCTTCATCTATAAATAGTTGAGTCAATACTATGAGGCTACCTGGTATTAAATCTAAATCTTTTAAAGTAACCCACTATTTTTGAAAGGATCTCTTAAGTATCTGTTGGCATTCTTCAAGATTCATGCAAAAATGTTTACATGATGTAATTCATTTCGATGAGGCATGCTGTGAGATTTGTAACTGGTTTCGAGTCGCTCAATCGCAAACCCTTCTATCGAATTGTAAATTTTAGAAAATTATTTTTGTACTGAAACATTTTCTAATGCATAGCTCTCTATCTCTCTCTTTCTCCCTAAACTATACAAGCTGCATATCATTTACCATCCTTATCTAATAATATATCTCCCTCTTTGTCTAATTGTTCTAGAATGTTCTAAGTTATAATCGACACTTGTGCTATATAATATTGAAAAACGCAAAAAAGAAAGTAATGCAATATTAAAAATAACCTTGAAGTTGTTTACGAACAAAATTGCATAGTAGGAATTCGATGACGTCATGGAGAATATTTTGGAAAAATAGCATAAACTACATCTACAGAATATCGGTAAGGTAGATTTCTATGGTCCGTGAATTAAATTAGCTAGCTAGAAAGCAATATATCATCCTGGATTTCTATAACCTATATTAATTTTTGTATTTTTTAATTTCTATTTGACTCAAATTGGATTTAAAAGTTCCAGAAAGTAGATGTTCATGTGACCACTGTATCATTTTTTTCCAATGTTTGATTCACAGTTGCCTTGAATTACATTTTAATACTGCTGAATTATTTTTGTTATTTATGTTGCTTTGAAAAAGAAGTGATCTCATTATAGAAAGATAGCATAGGATAATGAAATGTGTGCAGCCTCAGACTGCTGATGTATGAATGCTTCTGCGAGTTTAAACGCGTGTAGCTGTTATCTCTGGTCCTCGCTCGTTACTTGATACTAGAATAAAGTGACAAGCATCCCTGAGTATATGACCTACCATAAGAAATGATTTTTTATTCCTTTCTCACCTTTAATTAACTTTATAGATATACTTTCTTAATTCTAATTATTTTTCTCGAAGATTCTAGACTGCAGAAGAATGTTTTTTACAGGCAGAAACTTTTACTTAAACCATCATCTATCAGGAATTTGCAAATCAAACTTAATAAGCATAATAGGATGCCATGCCATAACCCTCATATCAAATTTCATCTGTCAACCTGCATATTTTACGCATTAATCAAATGAAGGCAGGAATTTTTACCTAAAGTATCATCTTTCAGGGAACAATAAACCAAATAAATATTCAAAACAGGATGCCGTATGTAGCTCTCCATATAAAATTTCACCTATACACCTGCATCTTTTGTGCATTTACCAAACGTTTTATCTATCAGGAAGCAATAAATCATCCTTGTTTTTCTCATTTAACCTTGACACATGCACGTGATAACCTTGAACCCGTTTACATGAATTTGGCTACAGACTATTGCGTAATCGTGACGTCATCAGGATCCTTCCAAGAAAGATCTCAAAGCTTAGCACGGACACGAACCTTTTTTACAGAAAATTTAGCACGGACACGAACCACTACAGGTTGAAGCTTCTCGATGCCGGTAAGGTAGGAATCGTGAGCCAGAAATCCCCCTATACATCTACTTTCGAATGCAGGAAATACTGCCAGAGGATTGTTCAGAGATTCTTATTTGACATTCGAAATCACACATGTCGACAGGGTGTTGATCCGTAGATGCGGCATAATTTTGCAAGCAATGGCTTCAGGTCAGGCAATTGATACTTTCAAGTTTGGAAAATATTGCCAATAAACAGCGCCAATGTGCGTCAATTTTTATAATTGATACCACATGCCAGTGACAGCACACATAATTCTCATTCATGGAACCCAAAATTATTGAATCTGCTTTTCTTTCCATTGGTTAATTGACGGAAGAAGCTCAAGAGGCGAAAAACAACATTTTCAAACATCTACGAGAGATTCACACTCAAAAATGTAGCAGAGAGGCTACTTATAGTGGAAAAAGAAAGTCATTTTGCTAGATCCTGAAGCTCAAGATTTGCTTACGACTTACAATGCAATCCTGAAGTCATATATTGGCAGTGAAAGAAGAACTTTCTTCGGACTCGTGAGTGTCCCAGCTTTTCATATGTTATAGAATTTATTTATAACATATATTAAATCTATTGATCAATCATGCCTTGTATTCAAAACCTCTTATGTTGGCCAACTGTAAGTACTGAATGAAACATCAACTTTTTTTCTGAAATTAAAACGACTGATTTTGAAAAAAACGAGTTTTTGCGTCGTTAAATGCCCGAATAATGCATTTTTTAATTTAATTTATTTAAGAAAAACATACAATTTATCAACTAATCATGAATTTTACTGAAATTATCGTAAAGTTCTCAATTAAAAGGACTAACATTTTTAAAAAAACGAGTTTTTCCGTCTAAAATTGCAGAAGTAATGCAGTTGTTAAAAATATCATAAAATTTACGAACTTATGCTTATTGCTGAAATTAATATGAATTTCTCAATCAATACGACTGATATTTAAAAAATAACGAAATTTTCGTAAACAGATTCCCGAATAATGCATGTGTTTATTTAATTAATTTTTAAAGAAATGGATCAAATGGTGATGGATGTTGTTCAAAATTTTCATGAAGTTCCCAATTAAAAAGACTGGCATTGAAAAAAAAACAATTTTTCCGTCGATAATGCTCGAATAATGCATTCGTTTGATAAAATCATAAAATTCATCAATAAATTATGAATTTTCTGAAATTATAATGAGGTTTCTAATTTTAATAAATTGACGTCGAAAAAAACAATTTTTCTGATGGGCAATGCCTGAATAATGAATTTGTTTATAATATTAGCAAGAATAGTCTTGAGAAAAAAGTTTTAAAATAAAATATTGTTTCCGTTCAAGTTTCTTGCAATATAACTTTAAAAAAACGTTAAATGATTGAAAATTATAGGAAACACATTTTCAACAAATAATTTGTTTATAAAAAATTGTTTTTATTGTATTACGATGTAATATCTTTATATAATGTAAATCTATTAAACTTCGGCGATTACAACGATTTTCCTATTATTGACGAGCACCGGGAACGTTAAATAGAAAAAATTGCTATTTTATTCGCCACATTTATTTATTTACAAAAAATTGAAAAACTAAATAAAAAATCAGGCTCGACGACTTTCTTTATATTTTATCAGCTTTAAAAAAAAATTCAAATCGGTCCACAGGTTTAGCCGGAATCCTTTTTTGATCCAAAAAATGTACTTTTTCCTCACTGTGCGCAGGGGTGTTCAAGGTTTTTTAAACCACGTTGCCATTTACCCTTTGACATGTCAATTACATCAGGACTTTAAAGCATGAGAACTTGTGTACTCGATATTCCAGGAGGCTATACGATTACCCCTTGGAAAGATCGTTCCTTAGTTTAGGTCACACAGACTAGAGTCTGTTACATCCCCAGAGCAGCTACAACTTGCTATGCAGTCCCCCTGGTACACCTATTCCAGATCTATAGTCTGATGAGACCCTTAAGCCCTCGAACCAGCTACAACTTCACGTGGTCCCTAGAAAAAATTTATTTCCAAATCGTTTTTTTAATCGATAATTAATTAATAATGTACGCAAACTTTTGGCGAAAGTCTTCGAAACTTTTGGACAATTTGAAAATTCCATTCTTTTTTCTTTCTAAGAATTTGTGATTATTATCGAAATGTAGATAATTTCATATTCCGACAGCATTTTAATTGAAAACAATGTTTGGCCAACTTGAAAAGATTTGTTTTAAAGCTCATATCAAAATATTTGCAACTTTCATAGTTTTTTAATATTTACTTTTTAAGTAAAGTATTCATTTCATGACTATCTGCATGTGAGATATTAAAATCATACCTGAAAGCGCGAAGCGTTGGTAAACGAGAACCTAGCGTTTTTTTGCATTGGCACTTCTCACAGTGAGGCTGGAAATTGATGCCAATGGGTTTATCGCTGCGAAATTTGAATATAATGGCGCCTTTCATTAATATTATGATAAAGCAACTGAAAGACTTTTTTTAATCAGACTTTTTTCTCCACGTTTATTAATGAAAAATTTTAGGGACAAATCAACATTAAAAAAATGAGTATCATGATTTTTGTCATGATCTTAAGACGCTTTTCAGAAACCATGAAATTTAAACCTCAAAACTAAAATTTAATTTCTTCGGAACTGAGTTATTTTTTCATTAAACTCCTTCCCCCTCACCCCCGTATTCTGTAGCTTAACATCAAGGGGATCAATAATTTGTTTATTTCTTAATTAAGTATTTCAGTTCTTATCATTGTCTCAATTTGAGTCGGACTTGTTCACCTTCAAACAATATAAATATTAATTTTTTGAATTCTAAAATTATTCCGTTAGAATTTAGATACTTTCGTATGATACTATTAGTCTACGCATTTGGTACTATTGTTTCCGATATTATTGGGTTTAACAATTTAAAAAAACGCTTTATTAAGGAGTCCTATTTATCATATTAAAAATGTTACCACGAATACGAGGGGGAAGCGCTTTTTTTTTAAACATTTCCAAAAATCACGCATTCGTGGACGGATTATTCCCATTATACGAGGGTGGATTGATAAGTTTCCGGCCTGACCAAGAGATGGCGCCACTAGGCCTACCTTGAGGTGGCGTTCTATAGTACCATCCTTAGATAGCT
>NC_046660.1:103604257-103609115 GCF_010883055.1 Belonocnema kinseyi | reverse complement strand
GCCTTGGAGGAGATTATGTTGAGAAATAAAAAAAAAAATTCTTAAAAACGTTGTTTTTCTTGGTCAGGCCGGAAACTTATCAATCCACCCTCGTATTTTAAAGCTAAATATCCAATAGAAGAAGAAAAAAGAACAAAATTATCAGACAATTTTTTAAAGCAAATAATCCTCTATCTTTAATAGGTTCCGAATTATGGTACATAAAAAAGTCCCTACTTTTATCGATATTCAGCGAAAAATCGCTAAGTTTTAAAAACCACTGTGTACCCTTCTACCTAATTACTTGACGGAAAAGGTTCCACAGATGAGTGAAAGTAGACTCAATTTGCTGTGATTCCAAAAAATGAACAATGTTGTAGCTCTACTAGGAGGTATGTTAAGCTGGCACAACACTATGAAGGTATAGAGATGTAACCTATTTCATAATTTATTGCTCATTTAGGGGTAATTTGGGCCCATGGTACTAAATTTTGGGCTCTTTTATTTTTTGAAAAAAATAGTGTTTGCGTTAGCTCAACGTTAAGCTGGCCAAACATTGCTGTAAACGGTGCTAAAAATGATTTCACGGAAAATTCAACTTATACAATAATTTAGGGCTCATATTGGGCTCTGGGAATATAATAATGAAAAAAAATTTTTAATTGTTTAAACCATTTTTGTTTAAACAATTCTATTAAAAATGAAGTAAACAATTTTCTTCCTTTACCATATGTTAAGGCTCACTTCTGGCTCTATAAATATGGTATTTGAATTTTACAATAAATTGTTTAAACAATTATTTTTTAAACAAATTTGCAACAAAAAATATTTTCTTTTCTCCTGCATAATTTCAGGCTCATTTAAGGGTCTTGAAAAATTATCGACCGAAAGTCGCGAGTTATTTCCTTTGCCCTTTTTTTTTGGTTATATCTGGTGTTATGCCACCTTAAAGTTATAAAAAATACATGAAGAAAACAATTAAACCCATTTTTCTCCTCGCATAATTTAGTGCTCATTGAGGACTAATTTGTGCCCGTAGTCCCAAATTTTGGGCTCTCGTATTTTTTGTAAAAAATAGTGTTTGCAATGGCTTAAGAATAAGTAATTTGTTAAAAACAATTGTTTATAAAAATTGTTTAAACAAATGATTTTTGCAAATTCGATGGCAGATTTGAAATCAGCGACCCTGAAAATATACGAAATGATGCACAAGTGTAATTATAGCGCAAAAGTTCAACATAATTTTTTGCGTTTGTTATGAAAAATTTTGAACGCGTTTTTCTCAGAACCACGTTTTCCGTGTTGGTGGATGTCCCACAAGGCGCTAAAATTGAGCAATCACTATGAAACTTTTTTGAATGTTTTCAGAAGGTGTCCGCACAAAGTAGACTACAATCATAAAAAAATATTTAAAATTGTTTGTTTAAAAAAATAATTAGTAGCAAAAAAACGTGAAAAAATCAATTTTTGTTCAAAATCTCATAACTTCCTCATTTTTAATTTTATTTTCTTCATTCTAGTCTACTTTGTGCGCTATAGTGTACAGATTAAGAAAATAGTTTGCTTTTTGTTTCATATTTTTTCTACGGCGGACAGATCTTCCACCAGCGGGAAAAGTCGCCGCCGACCACCCGCCATTGAGCAGTGCCCCCCCTCCCTCCTTTTTATGTAACGACCCAACAAATTTTGTTGTACTACAAAAAACATGGACAATCAATTGTGGAAAATTTCAGCCTCCTATCTTTTATACTTTCCTCAAAAAACATTCCCAAAGAAACCGCCCGATTTCGGCCCAACAAGGTAGGAATCCCCCTTAAATCCAGAGAAAGTATTGGAAGATATTCTTACAAAAATTATTAAAAAACTATTTTTTTATCAATGAAAAGAATATATTACACTTTTTCAATCACTTTTTAATAACAAAACTACTCAAAAAGTACTCGATAGTGGTTAAGACCAGATTTTGTTACAGAGAATTATTATTTAAATTATTTGTTTATTGATAAAAAAATAAATACTACTTTGTTAATCAATTACAATCACTTTGTTGCCGCAACAGTACCAAAAATGGTTAAGAAAAGATATTGATATGAACAATCATTATTAAAAATTATTTGTTCATTGATAAAAAATGAAGATCACATTTTCAATCAATCACAATCACTTTTTTTGCGACAAAAGTACTAAAAAAAGTACTAAAAAGTGGTTAAAGACAAGATATTGTCATAAACAATTATTATTATTAAAAATTATTCGTTTAGTGAAAAAAAAATTTATTATATTTTCAACCAATTACAATCACTTTTTTGTCACAAAAGTAATTACAAAATTATTGAAAAGTTTTTAAGACAAGATATTCTAATAAAATATTATTATTAAACATTATTTGCTTATTAATAAGAAACATATATTACATTTTTAATTAATTACAATCAATTTCTTGCCACAAAAGTACTCAACATGTACTCAAAAGTGGTTAAGACAAGATCTTGTTTAAAACAATGATTTGTTTATCAATGGCAAAAGACGTATTATGCATTAAAAATGTACTGCACACACTTAGTTGGGACAGAAATGTCGAATTATGGCCGTAGTTCTACTCTATGGTACGCTCAGGTGCCTCAATGCAGGAAGATTGCACTTTTCAAGGTGATATTTGTTACCTATTATAGAAAAGACATTTTTTTTTGAACTTACGCTCAATTGATTCTACTTTTATTTCTTTTATAGGAATTTTGTCGTGTGACTTGCAGGAAACGAGGTCTTTTCGAAAAACAAAACTTTTCCGTTTTTGGTAAAAAATGAACAGAAAACTGAAATTTTTGAAACCTTGCAATTCTCAAACTTATAGGGATCAAAGACTTTATTTTTTTTTTAGATTTACGCAGATTTTTGTACACACTATTTCATTCTCTGGCATCATCAACGCAAACTAAACCTGAAACTATTGATTTAAAGAAAACGAAACTCTACCTTTTTGCCCCTAAAAAAGGCAAGAAGGATTGACAAGTATTTAAAATAGTTTTCTTCTATTTCTTTCTTCCGTTGGATATGCTGTTCTAAAATGCAATGGAAATCATCCGTCCACGCAAACGTGATTTTAAGCAATTTTTTCAAAAAAGAAAACTGGGTTCCCCCGACGTAATGCCTGGACTATATATAATTTTCCTCAATAATAACCTTTCTATTATAAAACTGCAAGGTAAAATTAATTGCATAAATGACGCGGCGCCACATTGACAAGTAGAATAGGCTATATAAATGTTGGGCATGGTAACTGCCCTGACAGGAATATCATGGCTCCACCTCACTCAGTATGTGCATTTTTACCTTTTGTATTTTATATATCTCCTTTCACTCTAGCCGTCCGTTCTGGAAATAAAAGTCGTCAGCCGTAATAAAATGGAGAAAAAGAAGCTGGAAGAAGGTTCCGCATTGTCGCGGTAATGCAGCGGCGCATTCTGCGCGACGCGGTCTATCCATTACTATTGCATTTTTATTTTTACTGCACGTGCGGTTCACGTAAAGCGCCCAACTCCTACTACTAACGGAGATGTTTCGGAATTGTAACTTCCGGATTTTGTATCAAGAAAGTCTGCAATCGATCTGAAAGCGTGATAAGATTCCGAAAAGTATTGAACTTACCGAATTTTTTGAGATTTTTATAATCATCTATTCGAGGAATTTTCGGGAAGCATCATTTTTATTAAATCGGAATGATATATTTTCTTATTCTTTTTTATAACTAGAAAGATTTCAAATACTTTTTGATACTTTGTTATAAATGATTACATTTTCATTGTATCAAAACTGGTTCAAAGACAAAATATAAAATTTGTCTTGAATGCGTAAATTGGACCTAAACGGCTACTAGAAGCCGCATTATCTTTCCCACGGGGTTTTCGTCGTTTATATCATTGTAAGGGTTTTGTTAACAACCAAGAAAGTAAATCGACATTTTCTAAAAATTAAAATCATAGGAGATTTTTTTATTTTAATATTTTGGTCAAAAATCAATTCACAATAAACGTGGAAATCATATCTTATCAGGGAAATTCGTTGAAATAATTTTAAGGGTTATTTTTGCATCACCCAATCCTTCAAACAAGAAAATCTACATTTTTTAAATAATAAAACCAAAGGAGTTTTTTATTGTAGTTTTTAGTTTGAAAATTAATTCACAATAAATATGAAAAACTCAACATCAAAAGAAAATCTGTTGAAATCATTATAAAGCTAGTTTAAGCATCCACCAAATATTCGAATAAGAAATTCGAAATTTACAAAGAAAATCACACAAGATGCTTCATACACTTATTTCAAAGTGATTTTATCACCCTTATAGTATACAAGAGATATTTCGAGTTCCAATCGTGTGGCAAACTACGAATTTTGCGAAGTATCGTGAACATTGCAGTTCACTTCATCAGAGGTGAACTGAAACTGAGGTATCAGGTTATCTTGTTGTTATATACATACTCTTTACGGCGTCTGTTATTGAGCAGAGCGCCCACCGTGGGGGCTGGTCCAACCTGATTGTCCAATCAAGTCTTTTTTTTAATCCGGCAGTACGGAAAACCAAATCGGATTGGTATTGTATCCATTGTCCCTATTGATGTTATTAGGGTGTTTTAAGATTTCGATTGCTTCTCCATGTTTACTTGGGAAGATATTGTATGTTTTTGCGATGACTGTTGTCTTGTCGAATAACATTTCATGACACGTCTCGATATAATTATCAGATAGAGCTGATCGCTCAGGCAATTTATGGATACCTTTTCAAAAAAAAGTCTTCGTTTTTTGAAGCAAACCAGTCATCGAGCCATTTTCCAACATTTTCGTAAGAAGTGAAGCGCTGTTCGCTGAGTGCGTGCCCCAT
>NC_046660.1:103574787-103604157 GCF_010883055.1 Belonocnema kinseyi | reverse complement strand
CGACATTTTCAAGAGCGAAAAAAATCACGATGTCATATGAAACTTGAAATGTTTGGTATTGGATATTGTTGACAGATGACAATACGCCAATTTGCACAAATGGTAAGTTCCGACAGTGCCTACAAGTGTGCCTACTGGCCGCTAGATGGCAATACCGGTTCCATATGTATACACCTGGTATTATTGAGACAATGTTCTATCAAGGGTATGAACTCGAAAGGGAAGTTCGTAAAATATTTAATAATATTAATTGTATCAGAGATTGGCACTTTCGTAAAGAGAGATACTATGTTGAAACTCACTGTGATGTCTTGGGGTTGAATTGGGGTTGAAAATCTGTTTTTTCTTTTTGATAAAGTCAAATGAGTTTTGGACGTGAGTGATAGACGATCGGTCTAAGTAGAATGTTATTTTTGAGGATTTTTGGGAGCTCGTGAAGTCTTAGAGAGATAGGATTAGTAGATATTAATTTAGATATTGTTTGGCTTTCAAGTTTAGAGTCTTTGAGATGGGTTATTGTTTTACTGACTATTGTTTTGGTGGTGTCCTTTTCAATTTTTGCGCAAGTATCGTCTGTTGGAAGGTTCATGATTTTGTTGTTATAGTCTTCTTTATTCATTATTTCTGTTGTGTTGCCTTTGTCTGCGGGTAATATTCTGTCTTTATTCCGATTGAATTCTTTTATTCCGATTTTTTCTTGTTTTGTTAAGTTTGAGGAGTGAACTTAAGCATTACGTATTCTGTTGTCCGTCCTACTATCTATTCTATTTTTGTGAAAGAACAGATTTAATCTTTAAGAGATTTAAATGAAGAGATTTAATCTATTTTTCAGGCGAAGAAAATATATTGCGGATTCCAAATTGCCGATGATTTCTTCTTTCGGGATTTTGAAAGTACCTACTGCGAAATTATGCCCTTTAGATGAGGCTGAAATCATTTTACGGCTAATCAGGCTCGACCACTCCCTACGGTGAGGCGCTCTGGCTAATCACAGGCACCATTACAACAATACCTGATATCTCTGTTTCAGGTCAGCCCGGAAAAAGTGAACTGCAATGTTGACGGAACGTCGACAAAATTCTTAGTTTTGTACGTGATTGGAATCCGAAATATCTCTTTTCATTGAAATAAATTATCGTGAAAGCATTAAATCTATTATTAAAAAACTCTACGGGGAGAGTATTGTCACTAAAACCAACATTTTTAGTAAGCTCGGGACTTCTTAAGGTAAGGTAGTAACATCCTTAGCTTTTTTAAAACGATGCAGGGAAAAAAATCGTCTCAAAATTCTTATAATTAAAAAATCATTTGAGAAGATGTAAATCCGAATCAATCCTGCAAAATATAAACTTGCTTCTCTTAAAAGAAAGAATACAACATACAAAATTTATCTTGCACACGACCTCCAAAAAACAATTACAAAATCCACCTTTTCCTATCAGACACCCTTAGATTTGACATTTAGTCTGCATTGGACTGCATATCTTTCAATTAATCTCAACGGATTAAAGATCTTTCCACTCAAAAACAAAAAATAAAATTGGAAAAATTACTGCTAGTAAGGCAAAGGCCACAAACTGATACAGTAATAAACATCTCTGACCATCGTCTCACCAATGAAATGATTCCAGCCATATCTAAAGGACATAATTTTGCAGTAGCTCCTTCAAAAATCCCGAAAGAAGAAATCATCAGCAATTTGGAATCCAAAACATTTACCCTTCCACCCGAAAAAACCAATGACATACGACGTAGGATGGCCAACATTTTACGCCAAGCTCAAGTTCCCTCCTCGGCCGTAACAAAACAAGAAAAAAACCGCAAGTAAATAAATCAATCGGAATAAAGACATAATAATATTACCCGCAAACAAAGGCAAACCAACAGTAATAATGAATAAAGAAGACTATAAAAACAAAATCATGGACCTTCCAATTGACGATACTTACACGAAACTTAAAACGGACACTAAAAAAACAATAGTCAGTAAAAAAACCTTTCTCAAAGACTCTTAACTTGACAGCCAAGCAATATTTAAATTAATACCTACTTATCACATCTCTCCAAGTTTTTACGGGTTCCCAAAAAACCACAAAAATAACATACCACTCAGGCAGATCGTCGGCGCAATAAACTCACTAATTTACAAGTTAGCACGCTTCCTCGCTACAAAATTAAATCCTTTTGCAGGAAACTATATCACTTACGTCCAAAACTCATTTGAG
Organism: Belonocnema kinseyi; assembly: GCF_010883055.1. NCBI lineage: Eukaryota > Metazoa > Arthropoda > Insecta > Hymenoptera > Cynipidae > Belonocnema > Belonocnema kinseyi. Next base: position 103,601,932 of record NC_046660.1, on the reverse strand, counting down.
TTTATCAAAATGATACACCAGATTTACATTTAACCCCAAGACATCATAGTAAGTAGTAAGTCAATGAAAGTACCATTCTCTGATATAATTGATATTATTAGATCTTTTACATACTTTCCTTTCTAATCTATACCCTAGATAGAACACTGTCTCCATAAAAACTTACTGCTCTTTCAATCATAAATTCTACGAAAAAAAACCTCAGTAGCAGCGAAGGGATATCCGATCTCACCTGTAATAGCCAACATCTCTATGGAGCATATATAAACTAAAATCTTCAACCAATCCTAAACTGCAAGTTTGGTTCCGTTACGTTCATGATACTTTTGTCATCTGGCGACATGGAAGAGGTGAATTAAATCAGTTTTTCGATTTTATCAATTGATTACGTCATAATATCCAGTTCACTATGGAAATTGAACTAAGCGGAATATTGCCTTTCTTGGGCGTATTAGTTTACAAAAGATCTGATAACACATAAGTATATGAAGTTTACAGAAGACCCACCCATACAAACAGATACCTACATGCCTTCTTCCACTACCAACTATCTCAAAAACAATTGGTCATCAACTCCCTTGTATACAGAGATGTCTCCATGACAGATAAAGATAACTTACAAAAGGAATTACAAAACGTTAAACAAATCCTAATACAGAACGATTACACAAACAATTTGATCCTACCCTGCATCCAAGGTCTCACCGAACTAATAGAAAGAATTATCAATAAACACAACATCCAAACCATATTTAAATCACATGCGAAAATAGGACAACTAAATAACCCCAAAGACAAAAAGGCACCTCTCAGTGATCCAGGTATGTATAAAATCTCTTGTTCTAATTTAAAAATCTATAGTGGAGAGATCAGGAGAGTGATGAGCCAACATATAAAGGGACATGAGAGAAAAGTCAAGATTAAATATTTCACACAATCAGCACTAGCTGAGCATTCTATAGAAACGGGTCATGAAATGTTATTTGACAAGACAACAGTCATCGCAAAAACATACAATATTTTCCCGAGGAAACATATACAAGCAATCGAAATCTTAAAACACCCTAATAACATCAATAGGGACAATGGATATAATAACAATTTGATTTGGGTTTCGGCCTCCCGGATAAAAAAGCACTTGATTGGCCTATCAGATTCGACCAGTCCCCACGGTGGGGCGCTCTGTCTAATCACAGGCTTCGTAGATACAGGATTTCGTAGATAAAAAGAACATAACCTCATACCTCAATTTCAGATCAACCCTGAAACAGTGAACTGCAATGTTCAGAAAACTTCGGCAAAATTGGTAATTTTGTGCACGGTTGGAACCCGAAATATATCTTTTTATAAAAATGAATGCTCGTGAAAGCATTAAATCTATTAATATTGTATCTGTCAAGTTTATGGGTCTGATATACAAAATGTGAAACATCTTACTTAATCTAATTAAATTTTATCAAGCAAATAACATATCAATAAATGAGGAATTTTTCTATTAAAATACAGGTAAACTTTTAAGTTTGGCAAATGCTTAAACAAAAATGGTCAATCTTTTATAACGTTGTTTTAAATTATTAATATGCACTTTCGTCATTATAAAAAAAAATCAGACATTTTGACAAAAAGCCATTTTCTCTACATTTGGTGCAGAATCCTTTCGATCAATTAATTGATATTCATATACGAAGTTCACTTGCGAAGTTTTTGGCAATAAAAACAAATAACCGAAATAGTAGAATGGAATTTCTTTCTTAGCTTTATAGTGGGTATAGATAAATGTAATCTGTAGCAATCACATATCCTTCTTATATTCACTTTCTTCACAGGGCTCTTCCAAATTTTCCAGCTGACGTTGTTCCGTCAACAATAAAGAAAATCAAGTATCGCCCAATGATAAATTTCCTTTATTAGAAACCACCATGTTATTAGCCTTTTACGCCTCCAGGAAATTGAGCGTTAAGATAGGCTTCAATCATAACGTACAGCCATCATTTTTGACAAGGGATGTTCCGGGCGCCCGAAACCGCTACAACGGAGGAAGTGGTCGATGTAATATGTATCATCGCACTGTGATGGAAGATTGTCTATTGACTATTATGGATATTGCTAAGACTTGTGGAATATAATCTGAATGGGTCCATAAGACTTTACATCAAGATTTGGGCATGAGTTAACAGACGTCAGCTATCAACTTATTTGTTGGCAATAAGGCTAGAAACTTTTAAATTGACCCGCGTAGATTTTACTAATCGTAACGTGGGTCGAATTAACTACATACTTGTGAAAATACGAGTTTAACTGTGTTTCATTGCCAAAACTTTTATTCAAATAATATTAACCAAGTTAAATCAGTTGAGTTAAATGCAAAAATATACAACAGAAAGATTAAAATTGTCCAATTTAGATCTCCACAATAGACCAGTAAAATTCTATATTCAAAACATGGAAAATTTATTTCCTGTTATTTTCTAGAAAAGTTTTGATGAAAATTTCTTTAATTACGGAGAACATTGTATACAAGATGTATGAGCGCAGACATTTGGATACAAAGAGCGTTTCGAATTCAATGAAAAGAGTATAAAAGCAAAATATTTTTATCTAAACCTGAGAATCACAGCGTCAAGGAAATAAATAAAATATTTAGGTTACAGGCTATAGTATATACTCGGCAAAACTCAATTTATATATGTACTCGCAAGGTAAAAACGCGCAGCAACTGCAGTCGAGAAAATAAATAATAGACTCCGAAAACTTAAAAGTATATTTGATCACGCAAACTGTTGTCACAACAAATAGGTCATAATCTTTTTGATAGCAGTACCTGCATAACGGTGGGTAAGAACCGTGATGGTTTTACATAAAGAAAACAATATCAGAAACAAGAAACACACAATGCGAAGCCAGAAACCATTTTGAGGAAATAAACGAATTCGTTCCCCGGACGGTCGTTGCTAAAAGTTTATAAATGAGGGTCATTCTTTTTCTCTACAACAGAAAAAAACGGAAATTAACATGATGAGAACACGATTTCGGCTGCTGAATACTTTTTTAAAAATTCTACACATTGGTTAACAAATAATGTAACGGTATTTTGTTTCAGCTGCAGAAAAAAGATTCGAATTGATCACCAGAAGAACTACCGTAGAAGAAAAAGAAGGGGTAGAAGTGACGTGTGTCGCCGAAGGGCTCTATCCTCAACCAACCCTCGAGTTTTTCGTTGAGTAAGTATATGTCTGTGTCTATCATTTGCTAAAGCTCAGATTTGAAAAGGGGCTGAGTTTCTTGCTGTTTTTCTACAGTAAGGTAAATAAAAGAATATAATGACAAGGCAAGCGGATATCACAGAGTTTGAATTATGTGGAAATATACAAAGAGTGAGTTAGACTGTTTGGAGTGACTGCGATAATAGAGAATTAAAAATTTGAAGGCAGCTAATTTAGTATGAATCATTTACCTGTTGCTTAATATTTTAAATAATAAGTTACGTTTTAACAAATAAATTATATTATACCATGACAGCTATATTAATATTGTAAAAGCTTTATATCCGCACTGGTTGATCATAATGAGTTGGTTAATTCGTCAATCAAAATGGTTCAAAAAGTTCTATAAGTCTAAATGGAAAATGTAAATAATAATCCATATTTATGAATATTTGCTCATTATAAATTGAATTAATCCTACAGAATAACCTATTCACCAAATTTCTATAACCAAGTAATTATATATTTTGATCAAGAAATTTTGTTTAGACTTGCAAATAAGCATCCATTGACGTGCTTACTGACCGTCTAGCTATTACTGACAAAAAAGTTCGATCAAAGCTTAAAGAATATTTTTCGAAGACTGTAAACCTCGCTGCTTCGCAAAAAATTTTATTATTATTAGAATTTTTTCATTATTTGGCTAATTATTTACCCAGATTTAACTTTTCTGGAAATTTTTTATTTTATTTTTTTTATGTAAAAATAAACCTTATTTTTTTAAGGCTTTGAGATTAAAAAGTAGAATTTCCCTTTTTTATTCATAAAAATAAGCGATTAGTTTTTTAGAACGTCATTTACTTTTGAAATTTGTAAGTCTTCTGATGGCGATAAAAAAATGTTTCTCGATTACGTGCAGATTCAATAGGATTTTTAACGTAATTTTCGTTTGTCTTCATTTGTAAAGTTTGAAATAAAATTAATAACCTTGATTTGAATTAATAAATTATTAGAGTATGAACCAGAAAAATTCTAATTTTGTAATTTCCTGTTGTAGTGGTGATTTGCAAGAATACTCAACAAAACCTGATGTTACAATGAAAGCAGGATCTCCGTATTATAATATTTTGGCAAGAATAGACCTTGAAAATGAGGATTTACAAGAGCTAGCAATTCTCAAGTGCACACTTAGCATATCAGAAGCAAATTATAACGTCTCTCGAGAATCGGTCTACCAACCTGGTTAGTATTACTTCAGAATAAATTTCTAACTAGTTAGATTATATGCCTTTATTAGCAAAATAATTATTTGTTAGTCAAACTCTATTTGGCCAAAATAAAAACGTAGGTTTTAATTCAATGCATCAATATTGAAAATTAAGGCAGTTTCTTACCATGGAAATGAACATTCCTTATTTAACTAATGTCTTTTCTCTTAAAACAGTTTTTAATTTTACACCTTTCGATTTACAGCTTACATTCATCGTCTTCGTGATAAAATTGCAACCTATCGAATTATAATGCACTTTGTTCCAATGATAATTTTTCTCTGCCAAATTTTCCCGTGGAAAATTCCATTTTGCATTTCCTCGCTCTAAACCGTCCGGAAATGTGACTATAATTAACCAAATATTTTACAGTTAAATTGATCTATTTAACAAAACAACATTCAATTGAAGTTCAGCAACGTAAATGCATAGTGCTCCTGGCTTAAAGCCATTGGAAAATAAATTCAGAACAATTAGTAACTTTCTAGGCCATTCAAATTTACAAGATAAGAGAAAGCTTTTTTATTTATACTGGCTGATGAAGTTTACTATTTAATTTTATTTTCAAAAAGGTTTATATTATGGTTTAGTTTTATTTATATTCAGCGAGATCAAGCAGTATGCTATGATAAGATCAAGGTCTATTTGAATTTTGACATATAAATCAAATCAAACTACCCACCATTCACGCTTTTTGACTATTCAAAATTTCTGTGGGAAAATATAGCATTCCCTTGAAGAGACTGTTTCTTGTTTTTCCATCGCGACGTAATACCGCCAGAAAATGGATAAAGAATGGCTTATGGAAAAAGTATCTTTGTAAGTATCCGAAAATAGTAAAGAATTTGCGGCTCATTTGGTATCGACACCCATTGATCAAATAGTAAAATTCCTGTTAGTGGAATAAGAATGTTCATTTACATTATACTTCTCAAGTTCTTACCAAAAAGAGATATTGACAGAAACCAATCTTATTACGAAGAATAAATTTCTCCTTTTACGAGCCTTAATGTCCGCATGAATGATTATATTTCTGGCTTCGGAGAATCCATTCCAAGTATAAAGTGTTTACATTTGTTTTTCATAAAAACCTAGTAGATTATAGAGAATATAGCTTCCAGCAATATCGTTTTGTAAAATTTTATGGGCAAGAAGAGTAAAATGAACGTATTCTCATCTTATAAATTAAGACACAATTAATTCAAAATAATTTCTGAGTACGTCATTGAAGCGAAAAATATTATGAAAATGTATGAAGCAAGTAAAAAGCTGTGAGCTTTTTTCACTTTCACAACCTAAAAATATGAAACATATTTTCACTTTATAAAGACTTGAACTTATATGATGTGAATCTCTTTTATTATATTACGCGACCACTTTCTCAATGCTCTTAACTTACATTCGCTGCTGCAAATCGTGTTATTCTTTAATAGTAATATTTTATTTGAATTCACACGCTTAGATTTTGACGGAAGTGGCTAGGAAAATTGTTTAGAACTAACTAGCATTCACTCACCCAAACAAAATAAATTTCTTTCCATTATGCCTAAAAACTGCTATGAGTTTCTTCCAAAATCTTCCGTTTATTGATGTAACTCGCAGACAATTAATTTCTTATTTGATTTCAGGAGTCTTAGTTTTCTATTTTTATGCAAGTCATTAAACGTTAGATATGCTTATAATTGGAAAACTGTATTAATAATTTTGGTGTAGGGTAGGTCACACTGGTGCACGTGTTTTGGTTCTTTAAACTGTTAAAATAGTTAAATGAAATTTCCTATGCAAAGAGCAAGACATTTATATTTAATGCTTTATTTTTCTCAATACAAAACAGCTATTCTAATAGAAAACATTTTTTCATGACAGAGGCAAGATTTTTGCCGTTTTTGCTCGGTTTTGCTCTATCGGGAGAAAAAGTGGATTCTTACTTCCGCTCAAATGACAGCGCTCGAAAGATTGTATTTTTTGCCCACTTAACAGGCATTTTAAAACGGCCAAACTCATACTTCTGTCAAATATCCCAATTTGTGCGCAATATACTATTATGCATAGAAGCCCCACATACGGATAGGAATGTTACAGAACAAATGAAGGCATTTTGTAAATTCTTATAAAGATAAATGATAATATTTTTTATTTCGTCAGTAAGGAACTTTCAAATAATTGTACTAATTGATTTTATATTTCCATTTAATATTTTTACGCTGCGTTAATTCTTTATCAGAATAAGGGATATAAATATTTTTTGTAACTCGTTATCAAACGTAACGATTTTATTTTCTTATTTTCAATACTTGAAAATTGGTTCACGATAAAAAGTACATTATACATGCAGTACCATCCGAAAATATTAGACAGCCTGTTTTTCAAACATTCTAATTTTTGAATGCTACTAATCTTGCTGGAAAAGAAGTCACCTTTTCCAGATATTGTATGCCTAATTTACAAAATATTTTATAGGCTGAAAACTATTAAGAATAAACTATTTTAAATTTATAACTTAAAAGAATAAAAGTTTTTAAGTACAAAGTTGTGTTCTTTTCACAATAATGTGATAGCAAAACGAAGTGAATCTTAAAAAGTAATGTCAAAAGTTTCAGTAAACGCTTTCATTTTGATTATCTGTTTCCAATACTTCAATGTTAAATACTTTTAATGAGATTTTCTGTGGAAACAAAAAATACAAACTGCCTAAAATATACTTTTTTATTTAAGGCTGACACAAGATAGTATACAAATCTGAAACTAAGAGATCAAGGAATTTATTTGTCATGGATATAAATTTCACAGTGTAAGTAATGTAAGAGTTTTAAAAATAAATAATTTAGGAAATATTCAAAATCTTCTTGATTAAATAAAATCTAATTTTGGGATTTGCTCATGCTGACGAAATGATCTCCTATTTTTCACACTTTTCTTAGCACAATCTTCTTAGCAGTTACACATTTGCCAAAATCCCTGATTTTCAGTAAAATGCTATGACGCAAATTTTGAAAGTCGGTGTATGCAAACAAAAAAATTGGCGATCTTATATTTTCCGACAGTACTGTACATTATCGGAAAACACTTTTGGCCGCGATTTCCGCAGTTATATTTTTTTTTTGTTTTTTTACCGTATGTGGTGTTTGTTGTGCAGGAACGCCCACAACCACTACCACTGCTACAACGAAGCTGCTGAGAAAAATGGAGATCCAGGCGCTAGACAAGTCAGAACCAGACTTTGGCTATGGTGGTGGTAAGACTGAAATATTGCAACCCTGAACCCTGTCCTCAATTTACCAATCACCACCATGAGCCACCTGCATTTCCGAGACACTGCTCTTCGTTTAGAAACTTTGATATCGGTAGCAGAACTTCATATAGTATGCGAGGAATTCCAATTACAAAATTCTTCTTTTCTGAATCTCAACTCTTCTCGCTTAAGAGGTTACATCACTTTAAAATAACTTTTATAGAACCAATTCCCCTTGAAATAGTGGCCACACTCAATACTTTAATGTTGTAAGCCTCTTGGCGAGATTTCTCAATTACTAATTATTAACAATTTGTATGCTAACCTCTTAAAATCTGTAATCAATATTATCTTTTTGCTCTTTTTTGAAAAGAAAATAAGTCATTTTTTGCTTAACAGAATTTTACCAATCTTGTGAATTAAATTCAATTGAAAAGAAATCCGCTACCGATTCTGTAAAAGTTTTGAAACGTTTTGAAAGATGGAAGTCTGTCACAAAACTCTTGCATACATTTCTGAAAATGAGAATTATAATAAATGAATCGATTTTTTAAATTTTGTATGCTAGGTTTGTGCCATGACTTAAACGAAAGAAAATTGTGGCCGCACCTGCACGCACCCGCGTGTTTGGAAAATTTGTTGCACTCTTTCTTTGCACTCTTTAATTCCGTCAATTATTATTATTTTTATTTTTATTATGTCCAAAACTGTACATGTTTCTTTGAATTGCTCAAAAACTTTTCTAAAATTCAATAAAACACTACGCGCCTTACTGTATATTTTGTGTTCAACTTTCTGTTCTTCAGTGTTCTATTTATTATATTTGCACATTCCACATACTTCAAAGCACCTAATCGCACTGGTATGGGGTTTTAACTGCTATGCCTTTGAGTTTTTTGTAAACTAATGGCTGCATGTCAAATTTGCAAACGATTGAAGTTTTAATTTTATGCAAGCATGTAGTATAAAGATCTGCAATTAGGAATAAGAAATTTAGAAGAAATAAAAACTCAATAAATATGAAGATAGTAATAAACAAGACAAATTCAAATGATAAAAGAAATTAACAAAGTAGAAAGAAAGAAGGAAGGAAAATTATTTCGGGAAATGCGAAATAATTTTAAGTTACTTGAAGAAAATTAGATGTGTAAGTTTGATGGTTAGAAAAACAGAAAATCAGGTAGTATACTTTGATCTTGAAGATGGATCAAAGTGATATGCAGCAGACTGATACGCTTTGGATTAACATAATTCAGATTTAGTATCAAAATTATTTTACAAATTTAACAAAATTTAACAATTGTCAAGGTTTTTTTTAAAGAATTTCATAGGAATTCAGGACCTTTCGAATGATTTTTAAAAGGTATCCACAATATCTATGATATTTAAAAGATTTTTTTGTGATTCCAATACAGTTTTAAGAGAACTTTAGTAAATAAATAAAATAAAATTTCCAGGGAATTCTAGGGATTAATATTTCTACTGATTTCAGAACATATCAAAGATTTCAATAAATTTTAAAGCTTCTTTGGTATTTCAAGGGATCCGAGGAAATTTAATATTTAAGAAATTTTATGACACTATTTTGCATTTCTCAAATGACTTAGAGGCCTGAACAATTGAATTTGGCACATTAAGTAGTTCACAATTCAACTGTTGTGAATTATTTTTCTATTTCTGTCTGCTTGCTCGTTGTCAAATATAATATGCACCAATTTTAGAGCTTATCCCGTTTTAGGTTTCAGTTCTTTTTTTAATGGGATAGCTCTTTTGGAAGACACTTAGTCTGACAAGGTCTTTGGTGAGATCTTAAAAAAAAGCGACTGTCAGTTTCTGAGATCGTGAAGTTCGGCTTGTAGATTTTTTTATTTTCGAAACTGGATCATTTTCGTATTAAATGGAGAACTGAAATTAGCTGAAGTATTTTTGGTATCTCAGGATTCACTGCGAAGTGTCGGAAATAATTTAGAACTCTCTGGAAGTGGCGAAATGAAAGTGGCGAAATCAAAGTGGTGAATTGTAATTTTACCGAACTACAATCACTTCAATTGTACAGCCTTTGACTTTGTTTCCCATCGTCAAGATGAAGTTCTACTTTTGTCCGAGCTTCTACTTAGAATTCTGGTGACTGGCTGACAGTCTGTTCCTAACTTTCCTACCCTAACTGAAATTTGGTGGCTCTCACGAGACTAATACAAAGAGACCTCGCAGGTTGAATCTGCGTAAGCGAAAATTCACATACCATTTTCCTACGAGAACTGTAGAGGAAACTACGGTTTCTATAGTACTTTAAATTATTTTGCAGAGTGAGGATATTGCCTACTGAAACTGAATTGAATAACTCAAATTTAATTATTTTTTCTTTAGATGTTCAATACAAACTAAATACCTTGAGCCAAAAAATAAGTGGGAAATTAGTCTTCACTTTCGAAGTAAATATAATTTCTTAAAAATAATTACTTTGATAAATACCTGGATATGATAATAAGCACAGTTTCAGGCATGAACTGCAGTGGCCTTGACCTTAAGTCCAAGGTATCTTAACGTAAACAGTCATGGTTACATGAATCATTACTGTTGGATTTTGGACGCATGGCACCACCTGATGCAACTCATACGCTGAGATTGCAACGTCATGCTGTTTGTCACGCTTGACTAAGCACCGCCTCTCTTTCGGCACCGCACTTCCCGCATCACCAACATGCGGAAGACATTAATTCTAGGAATACTGTAAAGCTCAGGTTTCTAATTCCGGGCTCGAGTGTATAAAAAATCTTAGGTTTTCGGATAGCATGTCAAAAAAGTTGCTCAGAACATTAAAAAAATCTAAATTACTTAAGTGTGGAATCATATTTTTGTGAAAATAGCTTTGGTGTTGTACATGTATATGCATTTTTCATCGCTTGACGAAAAAGAATAAACATTCCGATTGATTTATTCTTAACTTACCAGTATGTACGTTATGATATTTTCATCATTTCATTACAAAGCGACTTCGCTCTGAAATATTAATATTTGTAAAAAACAATTCTGCCATGAGAAATAGTTCTTAAAAACGTTTATTTTGTAAAATTAACATATAATTATTATCACAAAGAAAAGTTATCAAAAAGGAAAACTACAGCGACATGTACTTTTTTAGAGAGAATATATTTCAAACGCACATTTCCTGCAAATATTACTAACCTAAGTTTAACCTTCTGTGATTATTTAGAAGTTATGGCAGGTGAGTTGGATGCATATATGTATATGTTAATAGAGTTTGGCATATTTCAAGACTAGTCTCTGGGGCCCTATCCGGGTATCCGCATATTTCGTTCTGATGAATTTCCTAGAGGGATTATTTCGAACTACACTTCAGTAATTTTCTACTTTTCTAAAAAATTACCGATCCCTTACGCTGGATTTCAAATAAATTGATTTATTTCTCGCAAACTTTCCGATATATAAATAAGCTCTTTTATGTTATAACATTTTTAAGAGTATTTTGGAGTCATCTAGAACAATGTTTCTGAAAATTGGGAGATCCTAAAGTACTCTAAAACATCCCTAATTTCATAATAATCTTGAATATTCTCGCAAACTGAACATTTCAGACTATTATATAAAATTGCAAAACATTTAAAAATAGCATTACATATTTCAGAACACTTAAAAGATTGTTCAGGCATGCAAAAGATTGAACCCTAGAAATTTTTTAATAAATTGCAGAATACTGAAGACATTTAAAGGATGTTTGAAATTATGTTGCAAAAAATTTAGAGCACTTTTTTCTACGGTGTAAACAATGTTTTTCCAGGTCAATTAGGCTAAAGCACACCATTTTTATCCAATTCAAACGTTTCTTGAAACAAAATGTTAAATAAATTTCAAAAGCTTTGTGCAAGTCGATCTTGACATTTTTATTCTATTCATTTTTTATGTATTAAAAAAGTTGGCAATTTTTAACATGTTTATTTTTATATTGACAAATTAATAAGTAGAAGTGCTACTTAAAAATTTTAAATACTTTGAGACTTTATTTTACAATTTTTTGTTCAGGATGTGCGTAAAGTCAATGCTTAGTTACCATTTTTTGAAAGTTCGAAATAAATATCGATGCTATAAAGAAATTTAATAAACTTTAGGGCAAAAATACTTATTTTTCCAATTTTACAGACATTTGTCATCTGTTCAACGTAATCCAATTTGAATTACTTAAAAACATTTTTTCCTGGTGATACTACCAACCCACAGTAATTGATTATCTTGGGAAAAAATTCACAATTCCACTACTTGTTAAGAAATAGATGTTGCTTTTTATTATCAAATCGACTTCTAGTGAATAAAAAAAGTCCATATTTCTTAGAAGACCTTGTCAGGCAACAATAGTTATTATATTATTAAATAAGTTTTATAAACAATTAAAGATTTTTGTCAAGTTGAAACCAGAATATTTTTTTTGTGGATACTCTGAATAACATAGCCATATACCTTTCTTATGTGATTTTATCAATAAGCAGCAGTTTTTTTAACAATTGCATAAAGAAATTCGCGATTTCGTCATTTTTTGAAAAGTGAGTAAGGGTTCTACATGCTATCTAAATTTAACTGTCTATGATAGCTTTAGTTGCAGTGCTTGTAGATGTAGCAGTCTTTAAATTTTAACTCTGTATTTGTATTATTTCATAAAATGTATGGAAATAAACAACACATTTTTCAGCCTGACAAAGTCTTAAAATAAATAACGTCGTTTCTGAGTCATTGGTAGTGAAAGTGCTATTTCACTTATTGATTTGTTAATATAAAAATAGGAATTGTCTACCTGGATAGAAAAAGTCTAGATATTTGTACCGCAATTGCGGTATATTATTTGCAAGCAGTGTATTCACATATATGGTTTACAAAATAAAATGTAAAAATGTGAAGTTTCTTATTTAATAAAAAGTGTATAGACAAAAATTTAAAAATAGGCGTTCAGTTGGAGAAAAAGCACTTTTTTTGGACAAAAATCGACTGACAGTGCAATTATTAGCGGATTTTGATGTTTCTTATTTAGAAATGACCGTAAAGCTTTCGGGTATAACATTTAGCTGTGAAATTTTTATTTTGACTTTACGAAAATTTGTTATTTAACAAAAAACTCACAACTTTTCATTGCAAAACTTTTCCATGATACCATTTCTTCTAAGACTTTGAAATTCATTTTAAAAAAGTTGTTAAATCAAATTAAAAACTAACTACAAATAATTTATTAGTGAGATACAGTAACAACAAACATTTCAATAATGTTATATACAAATTAATTAACAAAAGTCATTTTTTCGTGATTTGCTTTTGCATAAAGTATCTGAGATAATGATGTACGCTTACAATAAGTTAAGAATAACTAATAATTGCTATCAATTTAAACCATTTTTATAAACAAATGCATATTTTGACAATTTTTTGATAAAAATGCTTGATTTTTTATGGAATCAACTTAAAATGTTTTTCCTAAGACTCCTTGCTATCATATTTTTCATATTGACCAAAAATGTTAATTATTTAAACAATTTTTATAAACAAATGCGCATTTTGACGATTTTTTTCATAAATAGGCTTGATTTTTTTTGCGGAATTAATTCGAAACAGCTTAAAAAAGAATCTATGCTATCAGATTTTTAATTGTGACAGAAAATAATTATTATTTAAACAATTTTCATTACCAAATACACATTTTTAGCATTTTTCATGAATAGGTTTGATTTTTTTTTAGAAATCAATGCGAAATATCTTGAAAAAGAATCCTAGCTGTCATATTTTTTAGAGTTACCTGATATGTGATAGCAAGCATTATTTTTCTAAAAATGGACCAAAATCTAGTAACCGCCCAGTTCTTCATGAATCGTAACATTTTTTTTAATGTTCGGAAAAACTTCTGGTAGAAGTTCACACGGTGCAAACTTGGTTTTATTTACACAGACATTTTTGGTTCAAGCTTCAACGCATTATCCACAATAAAAGATACATAATTACAGAAAAACAACTTAAACTTCAAATGCATGCATCCATGTTCCCGTAACCCCCACATCTATTAACTGCAAAACATTTCATAAATCATTAACCTTAAGCCTGTAAACTTCAAATGTGCATTTGTTTATAAAAATTGTTTAACTAATTAATATTTTTTGGTCACTACGAAAAATATGATAGTAAGGAGTCTTAGGCTAAACATTTTAAGTTGATTCCGCAAAAAAAATCAAGCCTTTTCATTATAAAATGGTTAACATGTGCATTTGTTTATAAAAATCGTTTAGATAATTAAGATTTTTCTGTCACTATGAAAAACATGATAGCAAGAAGTCTTAGAATAAACATTTTAAGTTTATTCCGCAAAAAAAATCAAGCCTTTTCTTAAAAAATGGGCAAAATGTGCATTTGTTTATAAAAATTGTTTAAATAATAAACATGTTGTGGTCACTATGAAAAATAAAATGGCAAGGACTCTTAGGCTAAACATTTAAAGTTGATTCCGTAAAAAAAAAGTCAAGCCTTTTCATCCTAAAATTGTCAAAATGTGCATTTGCTTATAAAATTTTTTTGAATAATTAACATTTTTTGGACACTGTGAAAAACATGATAGCAAGGCGTCTTAGGAAAAACTTTTTAAGTTGATTCTGCAAAAAAATCAAGCCTTTTGATAAAAAATGGTCTAAATGTGCATTTCTTTTTAAACATTTTTTAAATAAATGGCAATAATTAGCTATTCTTAACTTATTGTAAGCACACATCATTATCTGAGATACTTAATACAACAGCTATGGATCAAAATCAGCTAATCATTGCAAATCACGAAAAAATGACTTTTTTAAATTACTTTGTTGATAAAATTATTTTTAAAATGTTTTTTACTCTAACCCACTAATAAACTGTTAATAGTGAGTTTTTACATTGATTTATGACCTTTTTAATGAATTTCAAAGACTTCGAAGAAATAGTATAATGGAAAAGATTAGCAACAAAAAGTTGTGAGTTTTTTGTTAAATAATTAATTTCCATTAAGTCAAAATGTAAATTGCACTGTTAAATGTTCTACTTGGAAGCCTTACGGTCAATTCTAAAAAAATTAAAATCCGTTAATGATGGCACTGTCAGTCGAAGTTTGTCCTAAAAAATGTGCTTTTTCTCCCACTGTGCGGCGGAGGCGGCAGTGTTGTCAACATACATTCCAGATTAAGCATTTCATTCTAGTGTTTTGGGGATTGATTATGTATGATTTCACATTTCTCTTTTATTCCTATTTTTCACATGTCATTGTTTTTGTTGTCGAAAAATGAAAGTTTGGAGATGTATACTTCGTTAGAAAATAGTTGTGTATCTTCTACTTAGTGAAAATAATTAAATCTGTCCCGAAGGCGATTCCAACATTTAGACATAAAGACCAGTGGAAGAAGTTAATTGTTGCGATTGTAACGAACGGGAATGACTGCACGTACATGCGAGGCACGTTCTCGCTTGCATTACCGAGTGATTTAGCAAACCTAGCGTGCCGTCATAGTACTATACTAGGTACAGAGGGAACGTAGGAGCGGAAACCGTGTCTCGCATGATAAAGAATCAATCTGATTAGTTTTGCATTGAATGTTCTCTCTAGCTGGAATTTAACTGGAATGTCTTGACTAGATTCGTATTAAGTCTGCTCTGCGGACCTGATTGATCCAAAGCAAGAATCGCTCTAATTCTTTCTCTGATGCTAAACTGTACCTGTGCATTGTATGTGAATTGTGATAAAAAGAAAAAATATGAAAATTACAGTTAAAAAATGTTATCTGTTTAATGGTTAAATAGGTGAATTTACATGTCTTTTTAGGGTTTTATAGTCCCGGACTAAAAACCAGCTCAATTTCGGTCAGATCTAAGTCCGTCCGTGCGTATGTCCCTAATACTGTTTTCCTAACGGGCCTCTATCCTCTAAACCCCTCCTTCTTAATGAGATTCGACCTATCCCTTGTGACACAACTCATCTCATCTAATCTAAGATAACCCACCGGACCCCATCCATTTAATAAAGCCTTACCTTACTTTATTACCTTTAATAAAACTGTTGCGATCACAACAAGCATCCTAGGGGAGTCCAACCCATCTATCAAGACCCCTTTTGTCACTTGGAACACTATTATCCTATGGGGACACCACTAAACCAACAGGGCGCCACTTGTACCGAGCGATCTCCAATCTTTATCTTAAAATCGTTCCTATCCCTTCGGACCCCTGTTATCCTTTTTCTCTATTCCTCAGGACTCCCATATATATTAGGATATGATTGGACCGGATTCGCAAAACCCATTTGTCCCTCGGGACCCAATCTATCCCTCTGGACCGCCGTTCTTCGGGACCCCCTATTATCAAACCGGGCTACACCGATTTATCGGGACCTATTTATCTCCTGGAACTCGATAGGGACATAAATTAAAAAGTAGAATAAAATATAATGTCTTGCTTAAACTTCTGGACAGTCGATGCGTTTATGTACGTTTATAAATCGGTTGCGTCTAAACGTGCGGATCGGGTAAGGTGAATGGGACATGGATTGTGCCTGGACGTGTAAACTCTATCAAATATGAAAAGTAAAGATTTTAAATAATGCATTTAAATAGACTGTGTCTAGGCCCCCAAAAAAATTAAGGGAAGTTTGGGAAGAAGGGTTTGGAAAAGGGCATTGACTAGTCTAGTGATCCTTTCTTGCAAGTAAATATTGCCTCTTGGCTTATTTTTTACATGAAGCATTGAAAATGGATAGTTTCAGCAATGAAGTTTTCAAAAGTAAACAATTTCAAATTGAGTTTATATTTCGGGCATCATTTTTCAAGTATGCGCCATAAAAAATCAAAGTATTTCTATGTCAGTAAAACTTAGCCAAAATATCCTATTTGATTGTAGTTTGTGAAAAAAAATTTTCATTTGGATAAATATTTACCAAGGCCAAGGGAGAGAAAATTTTGAGATTTTTTTAAATATCGTCAATTTCCGAAATTTTTAATTCTAGTAGGAGCAAAAAAATTGTCTATTCGAGTTTCGAGGAATATTTTCATGTACTTATATTAATCATAAGAATTAAATAAAAGTTTGATTTTAGAAATATAGATCAAAAACAATTTTCACATTTTTCGGATAAGATACATTTTTGTCTTACAATGCGACTTAGGTTTTTCTTTTAAAAAACCTGATAGTTCATAAGCGAGATTTTCCTTTTTTTTGTGCACAGTAAGTGATAAGTTGATTTTGAGATTATAGCATTAATTTGGGCAATTTGTAATTCTTTTAATGCAAAAAGTAATGTCTATTATATTTTTGATAGGTTCTTTACGCTGTTTTAATTAATTGTAACTATTTTTTGAAAAAATGAATATTTGATCTTCAAAAATGAATGACAAAAGTAAACGAGACTTTTTCATTAACGGAAACTCTTTAATTTTTTTTGATAGAAAGAAAGTTGGGTTTTTTGCTCAAGAAGCTTGAAATTAAAAAGTAAAGTTTACAGAGCACGTAAGCTTTATTTTTGAGAATAAAAAACGCAAATTTTACTTCTGCATATAAATATTCTAATTGAAAAAACCTAAACTCTAGCCTGAAAAAGCTGAAAAAATTTACCGGGATTATGGTAGAAAATATTTTTTATTGATATGAAAAGAGATTTAAACCAGCAAAGGTGTATTCTCAGAAACGCCTCAACGTTCATTTTCATAAAAAAATCCCATCTATTCACCTCTAAGTTTTTAAAGGGAACACAGAATAAAATAATGATAAAATTTATTGCAGGAAATTAAGGAGATAGAGTTTTATTCAGAAAACTTCGCGTTTTTCATAACACATGTGTTGTTGTGGAAAAAAAAAGAAAGTTTAACCGATATTTGGTTAAAGTTTATCCTGTAAAGTTAATTTTTTTACAGCGAATCTTTCATCGGAAATCGATGTGATGTTTATCTTCTGTTTTTTTCTGTGAAAAACATAAACTTTCTTTTGAGGGAAAAAATATATATTGCATGTCCAAAAATATTTGAATACATATAAATAATAAATTGAAAGAAAAAAATCCAAGACCTTAATTGGTCTCTTGAACCGGAGTAAAAAGTGAGTATGCATGATTTTTGGTGAAAACTCATTTTCATAAATAACTGGACTTAGAACCGTTTCGCTATCCCTGCTTCAATTGCACGAATGAGGCAAAGCGTTGTTTTAAACAGTAGATTATTGGGGAGAATTGTTTTACTAGGCAGAACTTTATATTATATATTTTATTTGTTATTTAGTTATTATATTTTTTATATAAATATTCATGCAAGAGAAAAATTAAATAAATGAACTATACTTTTTTAAAAAAATGAAAAATGCTTCACTCATACCAAAAATGATCCAGTATTCTGTGAAATAGTGTTGTATTTTTATGAAATAAATAAAAATATTTCTTTAAATGATTTTCTCAACGATTTATACAATTTTTTTATTTTTAATGTTACGGAAAGGAAAGTTAAACGGTGCGTCAAAACTCCCATCGAAAGTCCATCGACATTTCCATTAGATTATTAGATGCGCATATAGCTTTATCTATTATTTCACAATGCTTATTAAGCCGAACCATTCACCTCCATAAAAAATGCACTTAATCGGTTGCAAATTGTTCCTGTAGAAAGAATTTAAGCGTCTTTTATAAAATGAGGCTGATTGGACGCACCGTTTAGCTTTCTCCACTTCAATTTAAAACTTAAATAAGTTAGGAACTGAAAGATTTTAATTTGAGAAGCTGAAAATGTTTAATGTAACATAATAAATAATGTTAAATCATGAATTAACTCAAAGAACCCTAGTTTCGTATGTCATAAATGAAGCTTTCTAATTTCTCATTTTATCAAAAGAAGACTTACAGCAAGAATGGTGAAAAATACAAAGGTTAAGACAACCTGTTTACAGACTAAGTATTGCTTCTACACTGTTAGGTACTTTTCGCAGGCGAAGTAAATAGTTTTATTTCGAATCGACATTAATGGTTTTCCGAGGGCGGCTTCAATCAAGTGAAAAGTTAACGGGACTCTTGCTCACTAGTCGAAAGCTCGCCGAGTTTTCTGCTAATGTAATTTCTTGTTTTTATACATCCCCTTCTTCACTCGACCTTTTTTCAACTCAAGTGTAACTGAATCCCTCGTCTTTACTTGCCCGTATTGAACGAATCCGCCCACCCTCGACATCAACCACCCCCACGTTGCCTTTTCCACTCCCTGTTTTTCGCCCTCACTCCATCGACATTCAACTTTCAACAGAAGTCGAGACGCAAACGCTTCATGATTTTCTTATCATTTTACGAAGGCTGCTACCACTTTTGCGAATGAAAGTTTACTGTACTGCTGCGAACGGTTTCTCATGTCCTGCGAAAGGAATGGTATCCAACCGTTTAAAAAGTGAAGAATGGACCATTGTAAGTCTATAGACATTTATTTTGCATGCCTCAGGGAAACCTCATGGCAGTCGATGCGTTGTGTTGACCAGCTTTTATTTTCTGGACAACGGACGCTTTAACTGATATGTTTTCCCCCTTAGAAACGACTTTTCAAGCTTCTGTCATCAGAGAAAAAAGTTTCGAGATCACTTTAATTCTAGGAAGTATAACACATTGCTTAAACATGTTCAAATAATGGTAAAATGAAAGTCAGGCTAAAATACTACATTCCTTTGCTGCCAGTGCATTCAGAGATATTCTTGTACATTGTTTCAGAGCTGGTCTTTTTCTGGAAGATATGAAACAAAGTTTAGAGCGATTACACTTTTTCCCATGATATGATAGAATATTAAAGAGGTAACCAAATCTAATGAAAACTATTAGGTACATTCTTTGAAAAATAGATATAAAAATTCAGTGAAAACATATCATTGTGCTACGACTAGGAAAACCCGTCAATTGTCAACGAATACTGCTTTAACGCGCGAGCGAAGCGAGTGCGGCAAGAATGAGAGTACACAAAGAACCATTTTCCATAAGTGACACAAACTATTTTGTCCCTTAATAAGGCGAAATGCAACTTTTTTGGTCTGAAAAAAGTTGGTAAAGTTCGCGATTTCTCAATTTATTGACCTTGTCGTAAAGCGCCCATCTGAGTTATACATGACTACACGTGACGGCTTATTCAATCACACATTGACGAAAGAGCATAACTTTCTCCCACTGTTTCACGTACTTTTTCCATGTGATAGGAAATTTTTTCTCACTAGTGGGAAAAACATGCTATTTTGCAACGCTCACATAAACGATTGAGAAATCGCTTATTTTGCCCACTATTTTCAGGCGATAAAACCATCTTTTTCGCTTACGTGTTAAAAAAAATCGTTCAATGTATCTACAGTCTTTAATTTTCAAGGTTTCATTGACAAAATTTAAGTTTCGACCTAAATGAATGTTGGTGTTCTAAAATAACTTGATAATTCAAATCATTTGATCCTAATTTTTCATTTTTCTTGTATTATTAGAAAAATAGATTTTCAAAACATTTTTTCAACATAGTAAAGAAATTATGGACATTTTTTCTCAAAAATTTCGAAATATTGGTTGCGTTTCTTTTCTTAGATTGGGATAGTTGTATGCAATTAAAAATGTTCCTTTCTAGTTGAGTGTAGATGTTTCAAGATTTTTCGTTTAGTCGGAAAATATTCCAAATTTTCTAAATGTATTGTACTTAGTGTTATTCGATTAGTTATGGAATAAAATGGAGACTAAATTTTTTTTCGAATTGGGCAAAGATTCTATGCTCAAGTCACACAATCATTTTCTACTTTTAAATTAAAAACGCGTATTATCAAAGAACTGTCGAAATGTTCGCTATAAGTGTGGTTTTTAAGTTCATATAATGTTTTTATAACATTTATTGTTCTGTTTTGAAATCTGTTAAAAAATGTTTAAAATTCCACAAAATAACAAAATGGAAACGGTTTATGTAAAAATGTTCTAATTTGATTTCCTCAAAAAACCTAACGTGTCTTTTCTTTTAATTATTTTCATGATTAGTCTTAATGTAAAGAGAATATCTGATAATGAGTCTCTCCTGTACTCATGCATTGAAGAGGACAGATTTTTTATGTCTGAAAACGAAGTTCATGTTTTTTATTCAAACAGCGCAAGATGTTAAAACTTTTTTCTACCTCGCGTTATTTTTCAACATTTTTCGAATACACACAAACACACAGGCGCATATTTAATCCTTGGAAATACAAATTTTCTCAACAATAAAACGTTGTAGCGTCATAAAAAATAAAGAAGGTAATTTAACAGTTTAAATAACTTTTCATAAAACTTTTCCCATTAATATCGGTATTTCATGACATTAAAAAATGGTATTGTTGAGAAAGAAATAAATCTTGAAAGATTTTATAAATAATTTCACAAAAGTCTCTAAAAAAAGCGTGTGATAGAAAAATAAATAAAGAGATATTTTTCTATGAGTTTTAAGGAGAAAAAATTTGGTTAATCTGAATTTTTTCTGTCTTGTTTCATTTTGCTCAAAAACTCAAATTTTCGTTTTTCAGGAAAAAAATACTATTCATATAATATTATCCATTTTGTTTTTTCTTTAACATAGCTTGTATGGACAAATATTTGAAGTTTGAATTATTTGGTGAAAAAAATTGTTCTTTTCGTCCTTTTTATTTAATGAAACCTCTAGCTTTCTATTTCTGAAAGTATTTCACTTTTGAAAATTGACATAATATTACTTGACACTTCACAGTAGCTTGAACTTAAAAGAAATTTTCCTCCTCTCAACCTGTGTAAAAGTTACTTTAAATTCCGCTGCGAACTTCTAAAATAGAGTTTCCCACTGCAAAGAAAAAAAGTTATCTCTCTCCGTTCGTATCGAAAACAAAACGCTTGGGCATCCCAGAAAATCTTTCTTGGGAAATAACATGAGATTTGGGGGTGAATGCATGCATTCCTCTGAACCGTGGATCGATGTTAGACGGAGACGAAGACGAAGAGTGAATCGCCCGTGAGAAAAGTAGATTGAATGTTTTCGTTCACAAAGTCGGACAACTTATTTTCAATTTCAAAAAGTATCAACCCATCAAGTATTTTTAGGTTTCATGAAAACCTTTTTGGTTCGATTAGAATCCTCAATAATATCATTAGTGAGTGTTTCATTTTAGATAATTAGTTTTCCGATAATTACATCAGTTCATGACTAGCAGAACTTTATTGCATGCAGGACTTTCATTCAGAGTGTTATCGGTACAGAAAGAAATATATACATTCAAATTGTTTAATTAGAATAAAGTATAATGTAAATATATAAACGGGACTACCTTATAATTAACTTCATGAGTTTTCCGAGTGGGTTTGAAAGGTACCATCACTAGTTTGTTACTTATTCTTCATGTAGTTCTTTTAACACTCGCACCATGATGAGAAGCTATTGTTTTTATGTGAAAACTTACTATTGTAGATAGGGAGCCTCCCGATGGCTGAGACGATAGCGCTCTAGGCTCCTATGTAGGACTGAGGTTGGACCCTCGAGCCAATACCAATGGAAATTTTTTTATGTACTTCAACCTGGGCTTTGGGTGGTTCGGACAACACCTTAAGCTGATGTGTTGATTACCGCAGAAAAAGGATGGTTTTACGTACCAAAGTGTTGGCTCTCCATGTCGAAGAGACTAACCTTGGGGTCGAAGTCAATTTTTGAGACGACTTGGAAATGAGTCAGCGATCTCTTTGCGCTTGAGACACCTACGGGGGACTCTTTTGCCCGAGGCTCTTACGGGGACTTTTGCTCGGTGGGTCGCTGAAAAGTTTCGAGTAAGGAACACACACTCATATACAATTGCATAACACACCAGAAAAGTGCTTCAAATCTGTGCATATGTAACTGACGACCTCCGAAAAATCGCCCTGTCTACCCTAGTCTGTGACCGTATTTTCTCCTGCGCCCTGCTAGGGAGGCTGCCGAATGGCAGAGTGGATGAGGATCATTTTGCGACAGCAAAGCAGGACGTCATTTACTATGCGATACGTACACCTGGCACCTGATAGGTATATTCTCAGAGTGCTGATAACAACGAATATGTCCAGATCCAAAAACACCCGGCGAAGATGGTCGAATTCGAAATACTGCCTTGAGAATAAACACGGTTGTGGCGCAATAGGCATTATAGCTTAAGCGCCAGGGGGAGCTTCACGCCCTCTGCCCCCATTTCAACAAACGCAACTAGCTAATATCGCGGATTTCTTCAAATCTTTACGTTTCAAGACCCCTTGAATCTGAAAAAACTGTTTTCAAAATGGTGTATGTCTGTCGTTGTCGTGGGTATAGTTTTTGAAAGTCTAATCGGATTAGGTTGAAATTTACTCGAAAACTTTTAAGTCAAGCAACGAGCGATATGAAAAATGCAAATAAAAAAAAACGTTGCTTTTTGAAACCCCAACAAGAATTTCATAAGTTTTAAATTTTTTCGAAAATTCTATAATTTAAATTTTGATTGCACAAAAAATAATTTAAAAAACCATTCATTGTGCGGAAAATGTATGCAAGATTCCAAAAAATGAATCAACAAATCAACAAATATAATCTTTTGGACAAACGACACAAGCTTCGAAAAAAAGTAATGAGCTAGAAGCTGTTCAATTAAAAAGAATACAAATTTGTTATTAATAATTTTTGATAGAATCCGTGATTTTTGTTTTTTAAGTGAAAAAAAAATTAAAAATGAAAAAAATAAGGATATGTGCAAACGGTAAAAAACGACACAACTTGCAATAAAATGTTTAATAACAAATTCGTTTAAATAGAATGCGCACTTCTTTTAATTGTAAAAAACAAAACAACCTAGTATGCAAAAAATTAAGGATGTCCTAGAGACGTCTTTGGGACATACCTAATATGTATTTTATAGCATGTATTTTGATCATCCTTGGGATGCTCTTAAAACGTCTAATGTCAGTACGAAAGATGTCCCGAGAACGTCCATGTATTTAAGACGGTTTTAGGTCATATTTAGGACATTGGACATCTTAGAGACGTTGATAAAAGTCATCATAAAAAAAAGTTCTGACATTATTTTACAATATCTGAATTAGCAGCACCAGGCCGAAGTACAGAAATAAATACAACATACTTCTGATATAATAGATTTTAACATAATGTAGAAAATTTCGCGTTTTCGAGAAAATTGAACGTAAAGCGCTAGATACGTGATGAAAATGTGTTCATTAAGGCTGAAGGAACTTTAACAAAAGAAAATTCACAATCACCAAATTACAGTTTTCTATGCTTTGATCTTTAATTTTGAAAAGTCTTTGCACAAATTTGGGGAAAATGCAAAGACCGAGCGCGTAGCGCGAGGTAACTGCTCATCGAGCTCAAGGCGCCAGATAAACATTTTATCGAGCGCAAGGCGCAAGAACCAACAGTGTGCACCTTCGGCGCGCGTAAACTTGCTGATTCCCTGCCCAGCGCGTGAAAAGAAAATGCCCGCGCAGCGGGAAGATTTTCTTGTCTTCTCTGAATAATTGATTTTAAATTAGGTTAGTAGTCGAAAGCATTTAAAATTTAGGGCACGGCTAAACATATAAAATCGATAAGTTAATTTTATTAAGAAACAAATATTTTGTTACGGACTCTTTGTAAAATGGAATGCGAATGAATGAATGAATTTAAGTGCTGTCTTAATTATCTTGAAGACCTGAATTTATATATCCTGCTAATGGTAAAGATGTCAAGATAGAATATTAAAATGAAATTGTAGGCTAATGCAAGAAACGGAAAGTAAATAAATTATATACGCTTAATTCTTATTAAAAGATACAATTACAAATTTGAAATCTTAAAAATCTACTGAAAAGTTTATTAATAGTCAAATATTCACGTAGTTATATATATATTGAGAGGGAGAGAGAGAGAGAAAGATACAAGATGACCTTACAGTTGCTAATTATCCCTATAACGTAATCTAAAATCAAATTTGTGATATAGATATCCAATGCCGTGTCCATCGAATACTATCATGATCTACTAGAATAAATAGGACAATCTAGAGTAGTGAAATGAGTAATATTCAGCCAAAGACATTTGTCTGTCTTTTTTTTCATTAAGAAAATTACCATACCTTCTGTTTATAGTTCTTATAAATAAAATTATGTGCAGATGTCTACATAAAAGCTGCTTTTTCCTCTAAAAAGATGGTAAATCCGGTGAAAATAAAATTCATTTCTTTAAAGTTAGTCTTTTTATATCACGAACTTTGTGCTGCAATAAAATTACCCTAAAGTGAACTAAATAAAAATTATTTCCAAGTTATTCTGGATTGTGCCTTCCACGGAGAGACTAATAAAAACAAAGCCATAAACTGAGACGTAAAGAAATATAAATCCACGATATACGTAGATCTAGACGCTGAGTAGATGACCCAAAATCGTAAACTAAATAATCAAAATAATAGTTTTAGCATAGTGAACTCTTGCTAAAAAAGGGGCGAAAATGATTTTATTTTTCGGTTAACAAATTCTATAAAAATCTTACATACTCACCTGACATTGTTTGTATATTGAAGATTAAAGATCACTCTTAAGAGCTTCTATAGTGTTACCTACGAGGTTCTTAAGCACGTTTCGAAGGTTCAGAGCCGACCTCCTTGGTGTTTTTCTTCTTTGTCATACTACGTTTATTGATATACCAGCGAAAATTTTAAAATAATCGTAGTTTGCTATAGTTTCTTCCGTCTTGTAAATGTGTCACGTTCCTGGGAGGGAAACTTGACTTTTATAGATGCTTACATTTTTTTATGTTTCACAAATAAATACTTGACTTTGCTCTCCTCCTATTCTTTTCGATATTAGTCCTCTTAAAGTATATTTTATTGCTTCTTGAAGAAATTTCTAAAGAATTTTACCATTTTATTTACTTTATTCTAGATAAAATGTGACGTAGACGGAATATCTGATACGGAGACTGTTTATATCATTCTCTATAGTGTTATTATGAATTCCGGTAACAATTAGAGATTTCGAGATTAGAGACTTTAACAAGAAATCAAATACCACAATTTCATATAACCTCTACCTACTGAAGTCGTATGGCAAGGAACGAGCCAATAATGGGGGGGATTCATTTGTCTACGAGTCGAGTTAGTCTAGGGGGATGTTTATGTAACTTTTTAATTTGAATGCCTTTTTTCGAAAGTTGGGATATATTAAGCATTACATAGAGATTATGGTCTAAAATGGACCATTAGGTAAAAAATAAACAACTCATACGTGTATTTTCTACATAGTCAAAACAAAATTTTAGCGGTTTTCTCTATTTTTAACTTGACAAAAAGTAAAGTTTACCTTATTGTTTGGACACAAATATATTTTCTTCACAATCACTAGTACTACACTGAAAAAAATGGTTTAGCTGTCTTAGCTAGACGTTTAGCTGAATCTCGTCTTTTTAAAAAATATAGCTGTGTTACCTACATTTCTATATGTGTTACCTCAGTGGCGTAGCCAATGGAGGGGTTTTGGGTGTTAGAACCTCCCCTTGACGATGGATGAAGCATATCTACTTTCTTTTTTTATACCGTCTCAGTCCTCCGTTTATCCGATACACCTTCCTAAAATACTTCCCCGCCAAATCTGACAGGTGATAAATAGAATAGAACAGAAATTTTCCAGAACCCTAATAAAACTATTCATTTTTGAAACACAAAATGTGAACCGTGATCATCTAAAGTTTAAGCTTAATAATATTTCTATAGAAAATATTCACATAACGAAACCCCAATAAAAACTAGTATCTTAAATCTATTTTCCTAAACTATAAAACCAAAATTTATTGCATATTATAAACGAGCATAAATGGCAGGTAATCTATGGTACTCAATGTAAAATGAAATTAATAGCCATTTTCAAAAATGAGTTTCTCAGAACACAATTTAATTAAATAGATTTGAAAGGAAAGCAAAAAAGTGTTTTATTTGCTTGAAAGTAGACACTTTTAAACTGTCAGTTGTAGGCAATGTGTCGACGAGGATCAGTAGAGAGAACACCAGCAAAACAGACGAACATGTCAATACTCAATATTTAAAAATTAAAATAATGTAAGTTTGTATTTGTACACAACACAATGTCATGCAAGCGAACTGCTGGCATTATCATGTGGAGAAGATATAGCGAAAAAAACAGCGTGCTCAACCAATCAATCAGAAAAATTTTAATTTGGGAAATTCAGAAAATGTGCATACAAACCCTAATGTATTTCTCAGTGATATTGGATCCTTTAATGTCTATCAAATTTCTTTGAAGAAAAAATTTTTACACTGAACGAGCCGAATAGCAAATGTAGTTAATATTGCTGAATTATTTATTATATAATTGAAAACATTGGAATATAAAATAATACTATACTACATTGAACTATTGATATTAATATTATTGTGATTATAAGATTGACCAAAATATAAAATAA
>NC_046660.1:103570385-103574687 GCF_010883055.1 Belonocnema kinseyi | reverse complement strand
CATAAAAACAAAAACAAAAACCCAAGATGACTCTCTCGGTTCCAGTTCTGCCTCCCCCTCTTCCAAACCACCCTTATTTACTAAAGTTTGGTGAGATGGACGTTATAACTACAATCTCCACCATATGGCGATTTGCTAATTAACTTTGACATAATTTCGACTCAGAAAATAAACTTGTTGCAGAAAGGTAGTAGTTCGGCGTATAATCCAAATAATCAATAATACAAACTATAAAATGGCCTCGGAAAAGACTGAAACTTTAATTGACAAAAGGCATGCACACGGTAAATCTAAAGGTCATGTTTCAGGCGACGAATGGAGGCTGTGTGATTGGAATGCTAGGGGGGTAAATTATCTCAAGGTAAAAGAATAACACGAAACTATGGACGTGAGGAAACTAGATGTTTTATGTGTGTCTGAAACAAAGAAAAAGGGATGCGAAAGTAGAGATATATAAAACGGCGTGTTGAATTGCGGATTTGAAAAATGGTCAGTAGTAGATAGTGAATCACATGGTAGGCAAGGAGTAGGTCTGATTTTGAATGAAAGAGCGAAGCAGCATCTCGGAGATCATGATTTCGTATCCGCCAGACTACTGTGGGCTAGAATAAGAGTAGGAATCAGAAGACTATTTATCATAGCATTCTACGCGCCAGTTGATACTGATCCCCGAGAAATAAAAGACGTCTTCTGGAATACTTTAAATGACACAATAAATATTTGCGAACATGGGGAAATAATAATTCTACTGGGAGACATGAACGGATGGGTGGGCATCCCAAATCAGGATACAGAAAGAGTACTAGGTAATTTTGGGAATCCAAGAACAAACTATAACGGAGATAAATTAGTTGGCCTATGCTTAAAAAGGGGTCTATTTATTACAAATACTTGGTTTAGGCATAAAATGATCCGCATGTGCACCTGGTATAAAGGAAATAGTCACATTATAATTGTCTTTCTTGTTACAGATGAAAGAATTAGAGAGTTAGTCAAAAATGCAAGGGTCATGAGAGGTCCTGAATGCAATACTGGTAATTAGCTTCTGATCTCAAAAATTACCTTTGGTCGGGGATGGAAAAAAAAATAGAACCAAGAAAACAAAACAAACGCGAATCAAAATTGAGAACCTACAGAAACCGGATGTGCGAATAAATTACCAAAAAAGTTAATCGAAAGCATAGATAGGGCAACATGGGAGTAGCTTATAAAAAAAAAAGATATAGAGGGCGCATGGAGAATGTTTTGGGACATCATTGCTAGGTGTGCGGTCGAAGTGTGTGGTACCGCGGTTCTAGAAAGAATGTCTGGTGATGCGTGGTGGAATGATGAAGACGTATAAATGATAACAGACACAAAAAGAGAATACTCAAACGACTAACCAAGAAAAGTAAAGATAAAATTAGAGCAGAAGAATAGAAGAAAATACAAAACGACTTTGAAGGAAGCAAGAACCTGCTTTATAAAAAAAATGAGGGGAAATAAATGTACAGGATTTGTCAACATTAGAAATAGCAATGGGGAAATGCTATATAATGCAGACGGAATACTAGACGCTTTCAGAGACTATTTTGAGAGACGATTCGGAGGTAAAAATATGGGGCGTCACAACTGCGATGTAGAACACGATTCGGTAGAAAACTCAATTGAGAAAGTCTGTGTCACTGAGGTTAGGGATATAATTGAGAACTTGAAAAACGGTAAGGCTGCCGGGATAGACGGTATTAACGCTGAAATGCTTAAACGCGGTGACAAGTGCATACCACATAGACTGTGCGAATTGAGAAATTTATTTTTGGAGATGGGAGACGTCCCAGACGATTGGAAAAAAGCGATTATCGTACCAATATACAAAAGACAGGGGGATAAAAGCGACTGCAATAATTACAAAGGGATGAGCTTATTAAGTACCATAAATAAAGTATACTCAAAAATATTTATTTGTAGGGTAATGAAAATAACAGAAGTAAAGATTTGGGAAGTCCAAAGTGGGTTTATGCCAGGAAACTCATGTACGGATCGAATATTTAGCACCAGGCAAATTACAGAAAAAGTGTGAGAGTAGGAAAAGAAAAAGGTTTTTGTGCATTTGTTGACCTAGAAAAAGCTTTTGACAAGGTAGATAGAAGATAAAAGATAGAAGATAGAAGATAGAAGTCCTGAAAGAGTATGGAGTCACTGGATAACTCCTACAATCTATACAATCAATATACGGGTAGCAGAGCGAGTATAAGGGTAAACGCGAATCTGAGTGACTGTTTCGATACTATTCAAGGACTTAGACAAGGATGCGTTATGTCTTCATGGTTATTTATATTATTTATGGACAAGTGCTTAAGAATGGCTCTTTTCAACGAAGAGGGTGTGGATCTCGAAACAGCAAGGGTACGTAGGTTAGCGTTTGGAGATGATAAGATTGTTATGGCAGAGTCAATCGAAACCTTACAAAGAATGTTGAATAAACTGAGTGCAAACATGAAGAACATGGGTCGCAAAATTTACGCAAATAAAGCAAAAACTATGATGTTCGAAGGAAAGGGTGCGAAAACACTATGCAATATTGTATTAAATGATGAGAGAATTGAACAAGTTGAGAAGTTCGCGTACCTTGGTAGCTTATTTACTAGGGACGGGAAGATAAATGAGGAATTAGATAGACGCATAGACGAAGGTAAGAAAGTTATTGGTAGAGCAGGGCCCCTTATCAAAAGTAAAAATAAATCAAATAAAGCTAAAATGGCAATACATAACTCTATATTTGTGCCGACTGTACTATACGGTAGCGAGAGATGGACCTGTCAAGAAAAAGATGAGATTAAAGTTAATGCAAATGACACGAGATTCTTGCACATAATATGTGGGAAAACCCTGATGGACAAAGTAAGTAACGAGATAATTCTAAAAGAATGTGGTGCAGAAGAGACGCTAGTAGATACATGGAAAAGAAGTCGGTTAAGATGGTTCGGACATGTTAGAGAATGCCAAATGAACGAATAAGGAAACAAGCGTATCAAGTTGAATTAAATGGCAGCGTGCCCGGAGGTAGACCACGGAAAGAATGGTGAGAATGTGTGAATGAGACCTTAGTTAGAAGAAATATAAGAGGACGCAGAAACACGAGAGTCTGAATGAAAAAATGCATGGACGTAAAAGAAGCCAAAGAAGTATGCCAGGACAGAAAAGTGTGACGGCAAATAATTAATAAAAAGAATGTCAATAGAGTGAATGACGCCTGAAACAAAAGACCTAGGACATTGTTGGACCCAAGTGGGGAACCTTACCGAACGACTTTGTGAGGATCTTCACTTGGGGTGATGGCTAGAAAGATTGATCAGCACCCTGGATCGGACCAGTGTTGCGGAACAAACGTGTTATATGCATATATAACACGAGAATTCTGGATCAATCTAAACATTTTCTATCCCTTCCTCAAATTGCTCCTTTCCGCACCGATTGAGTCATGCCTACCCCGAAAGGGAAATGGCTTAATGGTGTAATAATAATAATATTCACAAATTTCATGTCTTACTATAGTACCTTAATGGTACCCTGTAAGTATTACCTCACTTTCTGTTTAGACATGAAAATCCCCCCTTCTGTCAAATCCTGGCTACGCCACTGCATTACCTAAATATCTAGCTGCTTTAAAGAATTTTTCAATCTATAAATTATGTAAATAATTTATTTCGATAATTTTTAGATGAAAAAATGTAGCTAATACAGCTAGATATTTAGGTAATGTAGCTAAGAATCTAGTTAACACATTTATATTTTCTTTGAAGACAAGACCCAGCTGCACAGTAAATCTCCGAGAGATTTTACATAGATCACGTAACCATTCTTCATGCTTACGTGTTTACTATGAGATTATTACTTTAGAATACGTTTCCTAAGCGGCACTTATGTAGGCGAATAGATTCAGAAATATTACAAAATTCTAGCCTCGTTAAAGAGCTATTACAGAAGTATGAATTGCGATACAGAATATAAACTGATTTTGGAAGTTACAAATTGCAGATGAAAGCTCAAAGTAGGGACCGGAGGTAGAGGCATCTCGTTTACCTTATGATCAAGGGAAGGAAGGGGAGGGTACGTGAACCGATTATTGGCTCCTCTCGAGTTCGTTATACACACGACTTCGTATAAGGACCTATCCATATCTATGGAGGCGAAGATATAAAGGATCACTTGCTGATAGCTTATCATCAAAATCCGGTCTCTGGCATTGACGGGAAATCAATATGGGATGGGGGTTGCTTGCCTAAAGCACTCTCGAGTTACTTCGATATCATTACAGGAAGT
>NC_046660.1:103562966-103570285 GCF_010883055.1 Belonocnema kinseyi | reverse complement strand
CTACGAGAACTTTTAATTTCCGAAAAGTGATTTATGCTTTAAAGGTAACCTTTGACATTTATACATTTAATTGGTCTTCGTGTCTGAAAATTCTAACAATTAATGATAGTAATTAATTAACAAGAATTATGAAGTAATAGCACTTGCAATTGGAAAGCTTTAGAAATCGCCTTTAGAATATGAAACTCCAAGCTTGCTTAACTTGAATAAGTTAATATTGGAAATGTTTTAATTCTTTCGGTGAATTTGTAAAATAAAAAATGCAAGCCACAACTAAGGTAAAATGGTTTCTTTGCCCGATTGAATAGAGTGGAATTCACGGCGAAGCAGATCTATTTGGAAGTCATACTGACACACATTTTAGTATGTCTGTATACAATTATGTACGAAATAGGGTTGAATGCTGAGAGGAAGCCACGGGAGTGGTTCGATATAGAAAGGCTCTTACTCTCCCCTACAGTATGTCGTTTTGAGGCACGTCACATAAAAGGTGTAGGAGTTGGCGACGCGACAGTGGTAGTGTGTAGAACACGTTGGCTACGTCCGTTGATACGTCGGGGAAGGGGGAGGGGGCACGAGTTACACAAGTAATGCGGAGCTTGAGATTATACGAGCATCCCTTTTCTACTATCTTACTTTACTTACTTTCTACTTTCTTCCTCTCTTAACCATTTTCTTCTACTGCCTTTCTATTCTACCTTTTTCCTCTTGTCTCATTTCGTCTCTCTTTCACTGGCTTACTATTTTCCTTTCTCTCTCTTTTATACTGTCCCTTTTTCATCCTATCGCCTTTTGGCACATTCCGAGTCTCACGACGAAGGCATATGGTGTGTGGTTGGCTCTTTCGCAGTTACAGTATCTCATCGTTAGCAGCAACTGTGTCTGTCCTTTAAAGCTGCAGGTATTAAGCCCCAGAGTGAGAACGACAAGAGCCTCACGAGATTGTCCTTAAAATAATTAAGGAATCGTGGAGAGCTGAAGAAGCCAAACCAACTTTGAAAGAATTCTCCAGTCTGGCTTCAACCCTTTAAAAGAATAGTTTCTCCTGAATGAAAGATTTACTTTTACGTTGGTCAGCGTTTTTCGTACTTTTAGTAAATATTGGATAACCCTGTATGTGGACTCTTGCTGTTTTAAACGGACTTATTTTATATGATTTTCAGAAGGCTTCTAACGATAAATTCACGATAATATTTCAACTATTATAAAATTCCATCATGTTGAATAAGGGACACCGCCCCCGCCCTTATTTTTAGCATAAAAACGAAAGGGATTGATAGCAGAAAAATATGCATCCTTGAAAATAAAAGATAGATCCATTAATTCAACGTTCAAACTTTTGTATAAAATTGGAGTTTTACATTTAAACATTCATCATAATTCGTTTTTTGCAGAGTTGTTTAAATTCTTAGAAAAGAAGTTGATATAAAAATACAAGAAAATTGCATAATTTTGCAGTTAACGACAAAGCAAAGTGTCAAGTTCTGCAAGGCGGGATATTGAAATCGTGTGCCTATTATATGAAAAAAGGCTTCCATAGATATGTCCCCGATATCTAGAGGGGTTTTCACAAGAAACTTGAGTATTTCATAACCTTACTCAGGCTGCAATAGACTGCAGGTCAAAAGAATCTCGGATTACCATTTTAACAACGATTGCCTGTGTTATATGGCCTTCTGATTTGAAATATTTGCATGCAACAAAATACTTTTATTTAAATATATTTTGCTTAATTTAAAAAATTTCCATATTCCAAATCCAGTCTAGAGTCAAATTGTCAAACCTCAAAGTGCTCGACTTAAAGACTGCATGTATTTAAAATTCATCAAACGTTTTTTTTTTTTTTAAATACTTATCACGCTTATTTTAAACAAGGCGAAATTTATTTTAAATATGACGCTTTCATAGATGACAACAACTGAAATGCAATTTCAACCATACCATTGTACATGTTAGGAATACCGTTGAGTTCTGCATATTCATTGTCGAGGGCGACAGTATGGATCTGGGGCCTAAGGCGTTGCTTGATAAATCCACTTCTATTTGTCGCCATGGGTTCGAGTTTCCGTGCTCATAGTTATTTTTACTGAATGAAATTAACAAATAAAACTAAAATATCGGCTTTAAGGACAATAATATTCAGAATACGAAACAAATAATTTTGAAATATATTTTTGAAGTCAATAGAATTGCATAAATGGTACACACATTTTGTTTTACGTTTTAAACAATGTAATTTTTATAGAACCAGTTTTTAAATTATGAAAGTTTTTCTGGATAAATCGACGAGTTTTCAAAAAGATAATTCATCAATAAAATGTAGTTTTAGAATTATTTATAATTACATCTAAATATGAACCACATATTTCTGATAAATCCACTCATAAAAAGAATTTATTCGTTCCAACTATGATAATTTATTCGTTTATTTTTTATTTTATTACACCATTAAGCCATTTCCCTTTCGGGGTAGGCGTCACTCACTCGGTGGGGGAAAGGAGTAATGTGTGGAAGGGACAGAGAATTTTCAGATTGATCCAGAATTATCGTGTTGTTTATGCATGTAACACGTTCGTCCCGCAACACTGCTCCGACCCAGGTTGCTGATCAATCTCTCTAGCAATCACCGCAAATGAAGATCCTCACAAAGTCGTTATGTAAGGTTCCCCACTTGTGTCCATCAGTGTCCTAGGTCTTTTGTTTCAGACATCATTCACTCTGCTGACACTCTTTTTATTAACTATTTGCTTTCATACTTTTCGGTTCTGACATACTTCTTTGGCTTCTTTTACGTCCATGCATTTTTTTTATGCAGGGTCTCGTGTTTCTACGACTTCTTATATCTCTTCTAACTAACGTCTCATTTACACATTTTCACCATTCTTTCCGTGGTCTACCTCCGGGCACGATGCCATTTCCTTTACCTTGATACACTTGTTTCGTTATTCGTTCATTTGGCATTCTCTCAACGTGCCCGAATCATCTTACCAGATTTCTTTCGCATGTGTCTACTAACGTCTCTTCTGCACCTCATTCTTTGAGAATTATGTCATTACTCACTTTGTAAATCAGAGTTTTCCCGCATATCATGCGCAAGAATCTCATGTCAATTGCATTCACTTTACTCCTATCTTTTTCTCGACAGGTGCATGTCTCGCTACCGTATAGTACAGTCGGTACAAATATAGAGTTAATTATTACCATTTTAGCTTCATTTGATATATTTTTACTTTTAATGAGGGGCCCTGGTCTACCAATAACTTTCTTACCTTCGTTTACGCGTCTATCTAATTCCTAATCCTTCTTCCCGTCCATAGTAAATTAGCTATTAAGGTACACGAACTTCTCAACCTTTTTAATTCTCTCATCATTTAATATAATATTTCATAGTGTTTTCTCACTCTTTCTTTCGAACACCATAGTTTTTGTTTTATTTGCGTTAATTTTGAGACCCAGGCTCTTCATGCTTGCATTCAGTTTATTCAACATTCTTTGTAAGTCTTCGATTGACTCTGCCATAACAACCTTATCATCTCCAAACGCTAACCCACGTACCCTTACTGTTTCGAGACCCATACCCTCTTCGTCGAAAAGAGCCATTCTTAAACACTTGTCCATAAATAATATAAATAACTATGAACACATAACGCATCCTTGTCTAACTCTTTGAATAATATCGAAACAGTCACTCAATTTCCTATTCGCCCTTACACTCGCTTTGCTACCCGTATATATTGTTTTTATAGCTGGAAAGAGACTTCCATTGACTCCATACTCTTCCAGGACTTCCCAAAGTTTACTTCTATCTACCTTGTCAAAAGCTTTTTCTGGTCAACAAATGCACAGAAAACTTTTCTTCCTACTCGCAAACTTTTTTCTGTTATGTGCCTTAAGCCAAATATTTGATCCGTACATGATCTTCCTGGCATGAACCCATTTTGAACTTCCCAAATCTTTGCTTCTGTTATTTTCATTACCCTACGAATAAGTATTTTTGAGTATACTTTATTTACGGTACTTAATAAGCTCATACCTCTGTAATTATTGCACTTGCTTTTATCCCCATGTCTTTTGTATATTGGTACGATAATCGCTTTTTTCCAATCGTCTGAAACGTCTCCCATCTCCAAACATAAATTTATCAATTCGCACAGTCTATTTGGTATGCACTCGCCACCGCGTTTAAGCATTTCAGCGTTAATACCGTCTACCCCGGCAGCCTTACCGTTTTTCAAGTTCTCAATTATATGCCTAACCTCAGTGCCACAGACTTTCAATACGCTTCAATACTCTCAATACTCTCAATACGCTTCTCTCTTTGCTTTTTGGGCAGCCTGAATTTCATCATTCCACCACGCATCGCCAGGCATTCTTCCTACAACATGCGGTACATCGATCGTACATCTAACAAGGATATCCCGTAACTTTGTCCAGACGCCCTCTATATCTTTGTTTTTTTATGCGGTCCTCCAGTGTTGCCCTATATATGCTTTCGATTATCTTATTTTAGAAATCTATTCGCACATCCGGTTTCTGTAGCTTCTCTATTTTTATTCGCGTTTGTTTTGTTTTCTTGGTTCTATTTTTTCTCCATCCCCGACCTAAGTTAGTTTTTGAGATCAGAAAGTAATGACCAGTATTGCATTCAGGACCTCTCATGACCCTTGTATGTTTGAATAACTCTCTTAGTCTTTCATCCGCAACAACAAATTCAATTATACTGCGGCTATTTCCTTTAGACCAGGTGTACATGTGGATCATGTTATGCCTAAACCATGTATTTGTAATAAACAGACCACTTTCTAAGTATAGAAAAACTAATTTATCTCCGTTATAGGTTGTTCCTGGATTCCCAAAATTACCTAGTACTCTTTCTGTATCCTGATTTTGGATGCCCATCCATCCGTTCATGTCTCCTAGCAGAATTATTATTTCCCCATGTTCGCAAATATTTATTGTGTCATTTAAACTATTCCAGAATACGTCTTTTATTTCTCTGGGGCCACTATTAACAGGCGCGTAGCATGCTATGATAAATATTTTTCTGCTTCGTACTTTCAT
Organism: Belonocnema kinseyi; assembly: GCF_010883055.1. NCBI lineage: Eukaryota > Metazoa > Arthropoda > Insecta > Hymenoptera > Cynipidae > Belonocnema > Belonocnema kinseyi. The sequence continues at coordinate 103,565,224 of NC_046660.1, read as the reverse complement.
TCTAGCTCACAGCAGTCTGGCAGATACGAAATCATGGTCTCCGAGATGCTGCTTTGCTCTTTCATTCAAAATCAGACCGATTCCTTGTTTACCATGTGATTGCACTGTCTACTCCTGATCATATTTCAAATCCGCCTTTCAACACGCCGTTTTTTATGTCTTTGGTTTCGCATCCCTTTTTCTTTGTTTCAGGCACACATAAAATTTCTAGTTTCCTCACTTCCAGAATTTCACGAAAATCTTTTACCTTGAGATCATTTAAAGTCCGTCCACTCAGCGCCGCCACACACGAAAACTCACTAAAAATGATTATAATGCGATAAAAGATAAGTGGAGAATTTTTTCTTTTTTTTTTTCTTTATGATGACATATATTACGTTTCCCAAAAAACTACCCATAAGTCTTGCACAACCACCCGCTGTGATCAAAAATATTTCAAAATAGGAAAACTACCATTAACAATGTAAACATGATTTAGGGCTTCAAATTAATCACATGACACTTGAAAATTTCGTCCTTTTTATAAATTCCCCAAAACTACCCTTCCACGTGAACGTCTGCAGCAGAACATTTATATGTATTAAAAAAGCATTAAAAATAATCAAACTTAGAAGAAGCTGTTAGTTGATATTTTTTTCTCTTTTTTTGCTCTCCGATAATATATAGTACGTTACCCAAAAACTATCCCTAAGTCATTCATACTCTTCCCTCGTCATCAAGACGTTTTAAAAGTTGGAAAACCACTTTGAAAAATGCAAAAATGATTTAGAACTCCAAATTAATCACATGGTACTTCAAAATTTGCCCTTCTTCATACTTTTCCGAAAAACTACCCTTCCACCTGAATCTATGCAGCAGAACATATATATGTATTAAAAAAGCATAAAAAATAATACAACTTAGAAAACACTGTTAACTGATATTTTGTTGCTCTTTTTTTTCTCTTCGACAATATACAATACGTTACCCAAAAACTACCCCCAAGTCATACATACCCTCCGCTCGTAAACAAAAACGTGTAAAAAGTTGGAAAACCACCTTGAACAATGCAAGGATGATTTAGAACTCCAAATTGATTAAATTGCACTTTAAAATTTTCCCCTATTCATACTTTCCCCAAAGGCTACCCTTCCACGTGAATCTATGCAGAAGAACATATATATGTGTGAAAAGAGCATAAAAAATAATACAACTTAGAAACCACTGTTCGTCGATTTTTTGTTGCTCTTTTTCTGCTCTTCGATAATATATTTTACGTTCCCTAAAAACTACCCCTAAGTCATACATACTCACTCTTCGTGATTAAAAACGTCTTAGAAGTTGAAAAACTACCTTTAACAGTATAAAAATGATTTAGGACTCAAAATTAATAGCAGAAAACTTGCAAATTTCTCTCTCATTATAATTTCCCCCAAAACTACGCTTCCACGTGAACCTATGCAGCAGAACATATATATGTATGAAAAAAGCATAAAAAATAATCAAACTTAGAACAAAATATTGGTCGCTGTTTTTTTTCTCTTTTTTTGCTCTCCGATAATATACAATGCGTTACCTAAAAACTACCCCTAATTCATACATACCCCCACCCCCTCGTCTTCAAAAACGTTTTAAAAGTTGGAAAACCACCTTGAAGAATCCTAAATAATTTAGAACTTCAAATTGATTACATGGCACTTCAAAATTCCCCCCTCTTCATAATTTCCCCGGATAACTACCCTTCCATGTGAATTTATGCAGCAAAATATATAAATATGTATGAAAAAAGCATAAAAAATAATACAACTTAGAAAACACTGTTAATCGATATTTTTTTGCTCTTCTATAATATATAATACGTTACCCAAAAAGTACCCCTAAGTCAAACATACCCTTCACTCCTCATCAAAAACGTTTTAGAAGTTGGAAAACCCCTCTGAATAATAGAAAAATGATTTAGAACTCTAAATTGATTACATCTTCCAGCGGAAGATGTTCTGTTGCATGCGTTTACGTAGAAGGGTAGTTTTTTAAGGAAACGATAATGAGGGGGAATGTTTGAAGTGTAATGTAATTAATTTTGAGCTTTAAAGCATGTCCACATTTTTATATGTGGTTTTTCAACTCTTAAAACGTTTTTAATCACGAGGAGAGGATATGTATGACTTACGGGTAGTTTTTCGGTAACGTACTATATATTATCAGAGAGAAAAAAAGAGCAAAAATGTATGAACTTACTTTGTTTTCTGAGTATTAGTATTTATTATTATTTTTTTAAT
>NC_046660.1:103559574-103562866 GCF_010883055.1 Belonocnema kinseyi | reverse complement strand
GTAATCAATTTTGAGCTGTAAAGCATGTCTACATTTTTTAAGGTGGTTTTTCAACTCTTAAAACGTTTTTGCTTACGAGGGGTATGTATGCATGATTTAGGGGTAGTTTTTTGGAAATGCATTATATATTATCAGAGAGCAAAAAAGAAGAAAAGAATATCGACTAACAGTGTTTTCTAAGTTTTATTATTTTTTATGTTTTTTTATACATATATATGTTACGCTGCATACTCTAATGTGGAAGGGTAGTTTTTCGGGATAATTTAATAGAGGGGAAAATTTTCAAGTGTCATATAATTAATTTGTTATTCTAATTCATGTTCACATTGTTCAAGGTAGTTTTCCAACTTTAAAATCGTTTCTGATCACGAGGGGTAGGTATGTATGACTTAGGGGTGGTTTTTCGGAAACGTATTTTATATTATAAAAGAGTAAAAGAGAAGGAATAAATATTAGCTAACAATGTCTTCTAACTTTGATTATTTTTAATGCTTTTTTCATACATATATACATTCTGTTGCATACGTTCACGTAGAAGGGTAGTTTTGGGAATATTATAATGAGAGACAAATTTGCAAGTTTCATTTTATTAATTTTGAGTCCTTAATCATTTTTATATTGTTCAAGGTTGTTTTTTTAACTTTTAAAACGTTTTTAATCAAGAGGAATGAGTACGTATGACTTAGGGGTAGCTTTTGGGTAACTTATTGTATATTATCAAAGAGCAAAAAAAGAGCAACAAAATATCGACGAACAGTGTTTTCTAAGTTGTATTATTTTTTATTCTTTTTTCATGCATATATATGTTCTGCTGCATAGATTCACGTGGAAGGGTGGTTTTTCGGGAAAGCATGAAAAAGGGGGAAATTTTGAAGTGCAATGTAATCAAGTTGGAGTTCTAAATCATTTTTGCGTTGTTCAAGGTGGTTTTCCAACTCCTTAAACGTTTTTGATTACGAGGGGAGGGTATGTGTGACTTAGGGGTAGTTTTTGGGTAACTTATTGTATATTATCGAAGAGCAAAAAAAGAGCAAAAAAATATCGTCTAACAATTTTTTCTAAGTTTTATTAGTTTTTATGCTTTTTTCATACATATATATTTTCCTCTGCATACGTTCACGTGGAAGGGTAGTTTTTCGGGAAAATTATGAAGGGGGGAAAATTTTGAAGTGCCATGTAATCAATTTGGAGTTCTAAATTATTTCTGCATTGTTCAAGGTGGTTTTCCAACTTTTAAAACGTTTTTGATGACAAGGGGAGGGTATGTATGACTTAGGGGTAGTTTTTGGGTAACGTATTATATACTATCGGAAAGCAAAGAAGGGAAAAAAATATCAACTAACAGCTTCTTCTAAGTTTGATTATTCTTAATGCTTTTTTCATACATATAGAAGTTCTGTTGCATACGGTCACGTGGAAGGGTAGTTTTGGGGAAATTATAAAGAGGGCGAAATTTTCAAGTATCATGTGATTAATTTGAAGCCCTAAAACTTGTTAACATTGTTGTATGTATTTTTCCCTTTTTTAAAACATTTTTTATCACAGGGGGTAGTTTTACAAGACTTAAGGGTAGTTTTTTGGGAAACCTAATATATATCAGCATAGAGCGAAAAAAAAGCGAAGAAATCTCCACTTATCATTTATCGCATTATAGTCATTTTTAGTGAGTTTTCGTAGGTGGCGGCGCTGAGTGGACGTCCTGCTAGCGCCGCCACCCTTTCCTCTGAAGTTTAAAGAGCAAAAAAATTTTTTTTAGCGTAAAATAAGCAAAAAAAATATGTATTATTCTATTTTATTATTTGCCTTGGTGGCGGCGCTGAGTGTACGGACCTGATCATTTACCCCCCTAGCATTCCAAACACCCAATCTCCATTCGTCGCCTGAAACATGACCCTTAGATTTTTCGTGTGTATGCCTTTTGTCAATTAAAGTTCCAGTCCTTTCCGAAGCTATTTTCTAGTTCGTATTATTCATTGTTTAGATTATACGCTCAACTATCACCTTTATGCTATAAGTTTATTTTCTGAGTCGAAATCATGTTAAAGTTAATTAGCAAATCGTCATATGGTGGAGATTGTAGTTATAACGTCAGTCCCACCAAAACTTCAGTTGATAAGGGAGGGTTCGTGAATTGCCATATATAATTTTGCCACTTGTATGTCGAAATTTTTTTAAGTTGCAACTTCTACGAAAACTGTAAAAGAGAACATGTTTTTTGTTTTAACAGAAAAGACCATTCTACAATGCATAATAAAGTATCTGTATAATGTACAGAGGATAATCATTATTTAAAAGGACACTCTGATATAGGGCTCTCCTGATATAGTTCCTCCGTGAATTGACCCCGCGCCGAAAGTAGGAGAAAAAGAAGCTGCTTGGGATGTGGCGGTCGCTCAGGCGTGACCAAACAAAAGCGAAGCGGAACTCAATCGGAATTTCTTCCCCACCATTACCCCCACCATTTCCGCAAAACCGGCACAGTACCAAAGTTTCACTGTAGTTATCATTTGAACTTCTTTGTAAAAATATGTGAAAATAATGGTTCTGGAAACTAGAAACACAATATTTAACTTAACTGAAAAGAGTTTTATCTAGACATGAAAAGTGATGAATGTGAGAGAAAAGAAGAACTCGTTTTTAGTCTATATATTATATTAGTAATAAAGGTAGATGAGGGTGAAAAAGTAGGAAAGGCAAATTAGGGTTGAGGAGGTGGGTGGATTATGATAATATACGATGGGATCAGACAGGCCTGGACAAGATATAATAGACGAGGAAGGGCTGATAGTGGAAAGGGGATCTTAATGACTTAATTGCCGTCTTAGTAGACTACGGAACCCTTTTTTTGTAGGAGCATGGAACCTATTTTAACTAATTTTTTATTACTTTATTTTTAAAAAATACCATAATCTGCTGTTAGATAATCTTTTTAATCTGTTGAGAAAAATCCTATTAAATATTATTGTGAATCTCTGATATCAAGAAAATATTCTTAAAGCTTTTTTAAAAATCATGGAATACCCTAGTTGGCATCGATTACTCGGTTACCAGTTTTCCATGTTTCACATCCAGGTGTCTTTAAGCTCTCTTAAATTTTCTTTCTATTGGAGAATCTCGAGGGAAACTTTAGTTTTTCTTTACGCAAAGTGGAGACCACGTTAACTCAAGTACATGGCGAGGGCTTTTACGCTAGTCGATAGTGGATGCATTGGTGCTACTTGTCAGGGTTTAGTGTAGGTTCCTGTCTAATTTTATTTCTTTTCTTTTACACACCCTCAAAAATGTACATACT
>NC_046660.1:103539992-103559474 GCF_010883055.1 Belonocnema kinseyi | reverse complement strand
TATACTTTTTAATGGCAGATCCGATTCACAACCATCGTAGTTCTCGTGTACAGAGTACGAAGTAAATTTAGCTAAGTCCCATATAAATTTCAGGACGTTCGCATAGAAACGAGGAGCTTTCAAATGGCAGTGGGGCCTTCAGTTTTAGGTAGACGCAATATGTACCGAAGATGCAGTCCTTGTACGTGTCCTCGTGGAAGTTTCTTCAAAAGGACGTAATATAAAGCCGCATTAACATATGCCTAACTTTGGATATTTATTAGTCTAGCTTAGTAATGCTATCTGATGAGCTGGAAGCTCAAATTCTTGTCTTCAAGTACATACAACGCGACTGAGGCTCCTGAGACGCAGCCTCTTACAGCTTATTAATCCAAATTGTCGGTATATTGCGATCTCAGTGCTCGAGTATATTAGCAAGTTCTACACCATGCCCTTCCAATAACCCCTTACACTCGACGCGTCATCCACTCAACCAGAGCATAGCACTTCTCACAGCCCAACAAGCTTGTGCAAACTGCTACCTTGTTCTTGAAAATGCGTTTGTAGAGAAGTCTGCGCAGGTTTCAAGTGCGTTTCTTGGAAAATAAAAGATTTAATCCTCAGGAACAACTGACATAAGCCCAAAGAAAATGGCATTGGTCTGGGTTCCTGAGATTGACTTCTTCCATTAAATTGGAGCTACTCTGGAATTTAGGACAGCGCTCTTAAGAAAATTCTCACCCTTGATTTTCTTTTGGTAAAAAGTCTTCTAAAAATAAGACTTTGTGTGGATTGTATAATTACTTCGCAGGGTGAGGTTCGCTAAAGGTAAAGGAGACTTTTTTCACAAAAGGATAATTTAAGTTAATCCTCTATTTATATGTATTTTTTTTAATTATATTGTTAAAGTTAATTAGGACAAGTAATCGCTATTTTATATAATTGAAAATGTTTTTCAGCAATACTTTCTTTTATCTCATTTTAAAGAAAAAAAAACGAGTGGTATAAACACAACTAAATATTTTCTTACAGAACTCTCCCCCTTACAGTTGCATTGATTGTTGAGGTTTTGACAAAAATGTCCGCGACGCGACAGTGATAATTTCATTAAAAGTGTAATTAAAGGTCCGTAAAAGGTTACTAAAGCCTGAATTAATTTAGAGAATATTTAAAAGGCTTAAAAAGTTTCCATGACTTATTTATTCCTTATTTCCTCTCTTTGAATCTCACTTTTATTCTTTCTCTTTCCTTTTTACATTTCACCCCCCTTCAGTTCGCACAGACGGAACAGTGAATCGCCGAGCCATATTTCTTTCGACCGTTCTTTTCGCGTGTTTTGTTTCGTTGTTTTTCTTCACCCACGTCCAGTGCAGCCAGCTTTAATGAATTTCCTTACCCCATTTTTCGTCTTAGTTTTTCTAATTGTACAATTTCAGATTATACCTAACTTCTCAAAATGGAATCATTCAGAGTTAAACAAAATTTAATTAAAAATTTGTAATCTCTCGCGCAATTGGAATATGTAAGGACTAAATTGTAGTGTAATAAAAAAACTCTTAGTACAATCTTTGCATCAGCTAGAAATCAAAATATCTATGTCAAAGAAACCCATTTTTCCTAACTTTGTTTTCTCACAGATGCTTCTTACCTTAAACAAATAATGTTTGCACCATTTCCATAAACGATTTCCTACGTCTAAAAGAAACAGCAGGCTTTTTCTTTTGGGGTCTGCGCTTGCTAGAGTGGACTATTTACTTTTCTATAATGATATAATTCGAAAAAAATTTTATCATAATTAAATTTTTTAAATGATTCGCTTTCTTATTGCTAAAAAGTCCCGAGAAATGTTTTTTGCAGAAAAAATATCTACTTTATTTCAATGTCATTGCTGGTTTTAGCAGCTCCTTAATTTCTTGTACAGAGTTACTATTTCAAAAAACTAGGGACGCCGAAGTAAAGGAGTAAAAAGATCTTAAGGAATATATACTCGTATGTCGCAATAAAGCTCTACGGTGAAAAAACTCTGCCAAGTACAAATTTATCAGCGCAATCAACTTTGTTTTCGAAATGAAAATTAATGTAGGCTTAGTTACATGAGGTGCAGAATTTAATCTATTCAGGAAACCTGACTATATGTTTTTAGAATATTGGATAGAATTAGAAAAATATACCCTTCAAGATGGTCTTGATTTTTTAAACAGAGTTAGCGAGATATTTTTAAAATATAATATAAACATACGTACAACCCCCAGTTTTAGGATAATTCTTGTATGTGAATATCATTCAAAACATTTGAAAAAATTAAAAACTTAGTAATTTTCAAAACTAAATATGAACTTTCCCATTTTTTTTTCAAATCCATCTTGAATTCACTAATAAATTTTTACATGGCGTAGTTTTGTACACTGTAGATGATTTTGATGAGATTACACTTTCCTTTTAATAAAATACTCGTTTCAAATTAATAGAAATATATAATATTTTACAGAATTAAATACATATTATCGGTACTAATATTGATGCCATAATTGATAATATAATTATAAACAGTTTTTCTTTTTATATCACAAGCTATGAACAATATGTTGATTGTTATCAATATGCAGTTGTTACAAATTCATATAGTTAATGCATAAGCTTCATCTTGCCAAATATTATTGAAGTTACTAGACCAGTCTGTTAAATGGCGCTGGCTACAGGAGGCAGGAGGTTTTTTTTCTTCAATTTTTCGTTGATTTCAAAAGGTTTAATGTAAATGGATGATTAATTAGCTAAGATGTCCAACTATAAATAGCATTCATTCGGGAACAGATTTCGGAGTTCTTTTTGTAATTGACAGAAATTTACTACATCGAATCAGTATTAAGTTTATTATTTTTTTAAATCTACCAATTTCCGAACGAATGAAAAAATCTAACATAAATAGTTTTAAAGTTATGTCGTCTTAAAGAGATTTTTCAGTAAAGAAACCGTTAAATCCTATTCTTTTTATATAATATCTTGTCCCCTATACATTCTATATAATATATGTTTGAAAATTTATGTAGTTACATTAAATTATCTTTAAATCTAAAAAATTAATTTTATCTCTTACAGAACATAATTTATAGTATCTTATATGAGGGTGCTTTCTGTGAAATACTATTTAAAAATTAAGTAATCAAGTGATTGTAACTTTTTTCAGTGATAGAACCCAATGAATTTATCATTCTCAAATGTCGTGCGAAAACCCAGTTATTATATTGATGCTTCGGAAATATATATATAAAAAGAAACAATTAATCATTCATAGATTTTCTCTAAATGACGCTTTTAAACGTTGAATTCTGACGATTTTTTTCGGGGACACACCTTAAAGAAAATAGTGAAAGTACTGATGCAATAAGTACGAAATATTTTTTAAATAAAAAATGCAATCTTAATAAAGTTTCGCAAAAAGAACCCTACTATAAGAGCTTATAACTAATGATCTCTCAGAACTGGAATCAATCATAAGTTCAATAATAATAATAATAATAATAACAATAATAACAAACAGCCTCGGTGGCTCAGTTGGTTAGGCATTCGGACTTCACCTCAGAGGTCCGGGGTTCGATCCCTGAGCCGGTACCTTTGGAAATTTTTTAATGTACCTTTATTGAGGTTCTGGTGGTTCGGAACCCACCTTAAGTTGTAGGTCCCCCCATCGTGTACTTCACTGCAAACCAGTCCGTCAATGATGGGGTAAAACGAGGCTTTGTCCAATATGTATGGGCACACTGCTCTCATCAGATCACTTGATTGCATTTTAAAAATGCGTCCGTGACTGATGATATATACCGAGACATCCCCGTGCAAAAATGATCAAATAAAAATCCATCTCTAACCAAAAATGCCTTCGACATGTATAGGACTACTTACGCTGGAATATTCTTGTTATAAAATTGTTTTGAAATTTGTTGAATTTTTTTATAAGTTACACATAAATTACACCAAAAGCGTGGAATTTAAAAGAAACTGATATCTTTCTCAAATTCTCCCAAATATGCGAAATAGGTAAATTCTAACAGTATTAATCACGTATGCATTTTTTTGGACACAAAAATTAAGGTTTTTATCACAGAAAACTTTACTTATTATTGTCCCTTTGAAAAAGAATACCATTAATTGATCAAGAAACAACAAATATTAAGTTATTTTAAAAAGGGGCCTGACAGTGTTTCATATTCGGTACAAGTACGTAGGAGACATCCCCCAAAAATAATTTCTAGAGTAAAAACTTTAGCTTGCTCTTTTGAGTGAAACTTAGTACTAAAAAGGTGTACCTATAACATTGGAAATTGCCGAGAGAAGTAAAAATTATATTAAGTGTCATAGCGAAATTTTTATAAATAAATAGAAATTAAATAAATAGTAAAATAATTTTTTTATTTGCTGTAGAATCGGTCAATTTGTGCAAAAAATAGCTTCTCACGTCGATATTATCTAAAGGCTTTTTCCACTCCCATTTATTTTATTTTTTCTGAAACAAACTCTCAACGAAGAGTGATAGATAAGAGCATTGGCTCTAGAACAACATCTGACATTGGAACATTCGCACCTATAAAATTGGTTTGAAGGGTGAATCGCTAACAGAATGTATCTCGAGTGCAAACGGAATGGGCACTGATGCGACTCTCGGAGGTAAGAACTTTGCAATGCAAATAAAAAGCTCAGCGACCCGTGCCGCAACACCGCCGTTTGGAATTTCAACGAAATTGAAAAAGTGCAATTATCTCCTAGCGAGATTTGTTTTCAAGCGAAAACAAGCGATTTAGCGGGGCAGATCTCGCGATCCGCGGAGGCTCCAGAGGGATATAGCCAGAAAGGGAGAGTAAAATCCCTACCGACATTGAATCCATTTTAGCAGGACGATTGCTTCTTTCGCTTCAAACAAATGAAATGTAAGACGATCACATTTCATGGGAAGAAAAGGAAGCTCACGTCTAGAAAGATAACAACGGTATGATATTTCCTTCCTAAGAAAAATCTCTTTTCAATCATTTCGTAAACCAGACGTGACTATTCAATTGACTATTTATAAGTTAGTATCTGCAGTCCGACATTTAAACATTAATTTAGCTCATAATTACTACTATTTCTTCAAGAAATGCCTTTGAAAACTTTTCAAAAATAATTATAAAGTCCAACTTCGATAACTTTTTAACTTCGGGGCTGTAGGGGCGGAAAATTCAAGGAAATGCGGATTTATCGGATGCACTCTCTAGTAGCACGATATTAGGCGTGCGCATGCGTAAATCATTGGCGCCAATCATGAGAAAAATAGCATACATAATGAGAGAACCCCAATTAGGGTGTGTGCTGTACGTGTGATGACGTTTTAAGGGGAGTGCACACTTATCGGATGGCGAATTATCGGAGTAGAATTGTATTTCAATATAAAAAATAATTTTTTGATAAACAAATTCTGTTAGAAAATACTGTCATAATAATATGATATTTAATCATTTCTATTCTTTTTGTGGAACTTCAGTATACCTAAATTGGACCTTGACCTGATATTGTTAATTTTATAATACACCTATTTGACCTACCGGGAGCTGATGACAGATTGTGGTGCCCGATTTTATCCACATGCCTTTTTAGGGGTCGATAATTAACCCTAAGAGAACAAAGATAAAAGGGTTTGTAACCTTTGCACGCGTTCACACTACAATGAAAATCACATTGCAATTTGTGAAAAACTGTAGTCTTTTTCCGTGATGTCATATTGCCTGCCTGGATAATATAAGGTAGTTCAAACGAATTGAAGATATAATAATTAAAGACATGGCGTACGCAGTAGTCCAAAGGGCTCAAAGAGTCACTTAAAAAAGAATAAAATTTAAGGGAATTTATGTCTTTACTTTGCGTCATTTCAAATTACATGCTATGTTTAAGATACATAATTTATATGATTTATTGATATTTGAGAAAATTTCTGTTCAAGCTAGGATGTTGCAAAATAGAGGCATGCACGAAAAAAGTTTCAAAAAATTGTCTGCAAGTTTCCGTGACTTTATTTTGCATGCCATTTTGTATTTTATTATTACAGTTTTTTAAGCTAATGGAAAAAGGCATGCATGTGGCTTCGGCCAAAAATAAAAAATAAATGAAAACCCTTAAAAAGCAAAATTGGTGTAAATGGAAAAAAATGAGATTTTCCATGACTTTTTCTTGCGTGCCATTTTGGATTTTGTTTGGAAATATTATTTTTAACTGAAAAATGGCATGCATGCTCCTTCAGGTTGACATAAAAAAATTAAAAAAAAAAAAAACTGCTGACTATTAACATTCAGTTTCCTAAAATCAAATGTTTTCTCCTCCCTTGTGATTTTGAAATCTACCTAGGGAAGTGTTTAGTATTTTTAAATGATAAATAATATTAAATTTTCATTATCATTTAGATCCATGAAGCGATTAAAAACATAAAAGACTGTTTTCAAGGTAAAAAATTAAATTTTTGCACTTCTGACTTTTTATAAGGACAAGCTTGAACATATTGAACACATATTAAGCACACATTTTTCAAGGAAATATCCTTATCTTTTAAAATACGGTATTATTTTTGATCGAAACTGCATTAAAATTTTTTGGAAATAAAATAAAAAATGCCAAACATTGAAGTATTTCTCAAAATTTTCAATGTTTGACCCTCAATAAGGGCCTCAATAAATATTACACCTTCAAATTGTATGAACTACCTCATATTATCAAGGCAGGCAATATAAAATCACGGAAAAAAGCTAAAGTTTTTCAGAAATTACAATGCGATTTTTATTGTAGCGTGAACGCGTGCATAGGTTACAAACCCTTTTATCTTTGTTCTCTTCGGCTTAATTATCGACCCTTAAAAAGGCACGTGGTATAAAATGAGGCACCACAATCGGTCATCAGCTCTCGGTCGCAGTCTGGCCCTGATGAAGTCCTGGAATTGTTTGGGATTGACAAATAGGCTAAGTATATTACAAATATTTTTCGTTTTATATAAAAAAAATGTCACCAACTAAGGGCCACTTTTATGTGAAAAAATAACAAATTTTTCTTTTTAAAATTTGTACTTGGGAACGAATTGGTACAATTGAATTTTCTTTGCGGCAGCTCATAGTGCAATCTACACAGTTTTAAATCCTTTTAGAGAAACTTTAAAAAATGTCAATTACAAAATAGCGGAAATTTTGAAAAAAACTACAATGTGTATTTTCTCCAATAAGCACTTCAGATTTTTCTTGTTATTTCTTTTTTTTTTTAATTCATAGTAATATGAGAAATACATTTTCTACTTTTCTTTTCTCTTAAATATTCCTTTATATAGCAAAACTTCTTTTTTATAATAAATGATACATTTTTTTAAATATCAATCCTTTTTGCAAATATTTTTAGTTTAATGTGTTAAGGAAGCTTCAATTATACTTATATATTCACAAAATATTAGTCTAAAATATTTGGCAATATTAATAAACTCGATAAGAAAATCCATAAGCAAAATATATAAAAACACAAAAATCAATATAAATTAACCGCCTTACATCTTGTCAGGTAAATGATGGGCAAAAATACATTTGAATGTAATATAGAGAAATTTACACTATAAGACATGTGTTTTTGTTGATTATTTTGAGATTGAAGATTTTTCTGGGTACCCGGTATAATTATTTTTTTATTTATAACGTATGGAGTATTTAAGGCCCGGTAATGTCTTAAAGAATATATTTTTTGATCCATTCAACTAAGAAATTATTCTGCAATAAATATTAAATACTCTCTGCGGGTTTAAGGACTTTTAGCCTTAAATCTGTATTTGAAAGGAATAAAAACTGAAAAAAATGTATTTCCGGACCTAAGATGGGTGATCGTAACCTCCATGCAATTTCGTTTGAATAAAAGGAAATGTATAGAAATATTTTTTCACGGAAAGCTAGGGAATTAGGAGTTAGCCTTTGAAAAATTAAAAAAACAAACATTTTTGGCCATCCTACTATGAATGTTACAGGACATCTCTCTTATATTAATATAAATCTAAAAATGCAAAATAAACTGAAAGCAGGCCTTTTTGCGAAATTTGACTTGTTTTTTTTTCGTAAAATTTACGCCAGTTTAGTAATTATTAAGAATTTGAAGTTTTATATAAGGAATTTATAAAAGTATATATTGCATTACTCGTAATAGACAGAATTATACAAATGACCCTTGGTTAGCGATATCATTTTTTCTGTATACAGAGAAAATACCTGTCTCGTCTTTCGCCTTGGAAAGCAATATACTTTAACCTTAAAAAGTTGCGTGGCACCAACAGGGTACGACGGTTCAATTGTACATGAAATCCGTCAGTTAATAGCATATTATATTTTGCTAATGATAGAATCATTAATGACAACAAACTAGGAAGTGGTCAACAATTATCCAAGTTCGTGATTCGTAAAGTTCACCTTGAGTGTTATTATCACGATAGAATTCCCATCAGTTGTAAAGCAAGTGACCTATTTCATAGCTATCACGTCTTGGGAAGCCAAGCCTTCCTGGTATTCCCAAAGCGAATAAGTAAATGTAATCGTGTCGTGCATTGCAAGCGAATTTATAACGCGAAGATAAATTTTATCAAAGATCTTTCAAACATCAAGAGATGAAAACGACTTAAAAGTATAGAGTAAATTGCTTTCATTTAAAGTTGGGAATTTCCATAACGATTAGACCCAAGACTTGGGACTTCACATCATTTGGGGATAAATAATTTCACAATAGTTTTCGAAGAACTAAATTAAGAGAATCACTGTATGCTACATTTGCACACACACACACGAGACTTCGAAAAGACAAGACTTTATTACTGTTTGGCGAACTTGACTACCGCCTAAAGGCACCACCAAAAAGCGTCTTCCACTCCACGTCAAGCGCATATGTAGTCGGTAAATATTTCGCAAGTAGCGCAATGGCGAAGAGGAATGAACAAATCGTTCGACGGGGCGAATGGTAGAAATTTTCTTCAATATTATCCACTAATGTAGACGTAGGAGACAAATAAATAAATAAACTTCAAATAAAAAATTATTTGAATCGAACGAAATTTGTTTAACTCAAAGAAATGATAAAGCAGAAAAAGGGCAAAAAATATTTCTTCAGTTTAAAGAAATGCTTTTTTTTGCATCTCAGGAATACAATGCGTAATGCAAATAAATATTTATTCTACTTTGTGAAATATTCGTTGTACAAAATAAATTAGTTACTGACTGTACAATATTCTTTGTAACAAACAAATGTTTCTCAACGAAAATGAATATTTATGTTCTTCTAAGCTTATTAACACGCTTGGCAGAGTTGATAAGATCTGTGTAATTCGATTCAAAGAACAATTACCTAGCCTACTGAAGAAATAAGTCTAATGTTAAAAAAGTTTGATTAGTTGAAGTATGAAAATTAAAAGACCTATTTTTTCGAAAAAAATCTTATTGCAACTTAAATGATTATAATTTCAATTAATTTTTTCGTATTTTCACCAAGTAAAAATTTTTGGCTAACTTATAGATCTGAGAACCATTTTTACTTTCTCATTCATGAGAGTGTAATGTAATCGTCCAAATGTTCGATCTCTGGTTTGTCTGTCTGTATGTATGTATAGTTATCTGAATGTTGTAGCTACGCTGACTTTTGAACGATTTGTCCAATCAAATCAGCCAAAATGAAGGTTAAGTTCGTTAAGCAGATGTTTCCAACAAAAATAAAAAAATTAGGGCATTTTCAAAATTTGGAGTTTTTTTCAAATTTTAGAAAATTTTGTCAACCAACGTTTTTTCTAAACTGATGGCAGACTTACAAATTATCTAAATAAAATTTTCAATTACGATGCAAATTAGAAAAATTTTATATACTTTTAGAAATTTTCTAAATGTTCAGGAAAATAGAAGGAAAAAATATTTTTTGATAGATTAGGAAATTTCCTTTAAATTTTTCACTTGATATCAAATATCTCAGGTAAATATTTCGATTATACAAACATTCAAAAAGTTTGAGCTATTTCAAAAATTGAAAAAAAAAATAATTTTATAAGCTTTAGAAATTTTTGTCAATTTTTCTGGTACACGGCGAAATGACTCGCAATAATTATGAAATTTCTTAATAAGACGCAAGTTCAAAAAGTTAGATCATTTTTAAGAATGTGAAATTTTTGTTCTTAAGAGATCCGTAAGTTTAAAGCGTCGCTTTTAGTAGCTTTGAGAATCTTCTTCAAAAACAAATTGAACAAAATTTGAATTACAATTTATGGCTGTAATTCCTTAGAATTTTGAACCGCAGTTTTCGATTTAAGTTATGATATTTATGATATTTGAAAAAATGTAGTTACAGTGTAATCTGCGGTACACGTAATGCACTTTACAAAGAAATTTCTTTGGACACATCGTGTATGAAGTCATTTTGAAAATAGTTTGCTTCATTAGAAGAAACTGATTATTTGATATGAATAACTTCAATTTCTTAAATATCAAAAGAAACACAACTTCCGGGTAAGTAAATTAATACTTAAGTGAACAAATGACTTAATTCGACTAATAACATGTCTTATTCGAATAAGAATACGAGAATATTGTTAGCGTTTGGTATCGGTGTGGAAATCCCAAGAGTGAGGGAGGAGGTCACCCATACATACAGTCAAACGTTCATACACACATGCGCAAATAAAAAGCACACATACATAATTACACAGGAAGGCAAATAAAACTTCTCAAAATTGTGGTATATTTTTGGATGTTTGTAACAGTATTCATTAGCTTTATTTCGCCCAGACTAGAGTTTGTTTTTTATTGTGTGGATTGATATTAATCCTTTCCATCGTTTTTTAATCGTACTGAAGGATTCTTTGTGACATACATATACTGGGGGTTGTTAATGGCCTTTGATGCAGGTTATAATGAGCTAATTATAAGAGTTAAAATTAATAGCTTAGAAGAGTTTTTATTGATTGCTGCTTGTGTTGATCGTTTCCAAACCAATTTGTAATTTATTGTAATTTACCATTGCTAAATTTTTATATTTCAAATGGTTTCAAATGACCATAGCTTGGAACTGTTATTGACCGTCGCTTGATGCTGTTACTGACTGTTTCTATGGGTTGTTATTGACTCTAGGTATGGTTGCTATTTATCATTGATACGATAGGTGTTTTCTTCTTATCTTTCCTAAGAATTTTTCTACAATTTCTGAATGTTTTCTATGATTGCCACTAGGGGTACTAATTTACCAAATAAACGAGTTATGTTTACCCGTTGCTAGTATCTGTCATGGTCCTTTAGCTGGTGTTATTGATCCTTTCCAAAGAATTGTTTAATGAAAATGAGTTGAGCACTTAAATTTGAAAGTTTTGATGATTATATTTAAACTTGTTAATTTTCTTGCTTTCAAATATTTTGATTTTAAATTTCTCAAACATTCAAGTATTCATCGAATGAAAAGTGTCCACTTTTTTCTATTTCATACAATTATCAAACTTAGCCGCCGATAAATTATTACGGTGAATCTGCTATCCAATAATTTGTCAAGCGGGGCTAAATTATGAAAGATTAGAGGGTGTATTTTATTCGATCAGACATACTTTTAAAATCGCGAAGTCGACTGAAGTGAATTGCTTGGTATCTCGTTAAAGCTTTTTCCATTTGCATCAGCTATATTCAGCGTTCTCAATCGCTAATAAATGAAATTAAAAAATCTCATCTTGTATTGAGAAAATCTCGAGGTTTCTTCACTTGCGTCTTTGCATTGAGGTAGCAAATTTAAATTTACCGTCTCTTTTATTAGATTTTTTCCATATTCTGATGTGATTTTACATTTCCATGTTAAAGAATAAGACTTTTCGGAATCTTTGACATTATTTAGATGTGGGCTTTTAACACGTATCATTGCGCCGATATGAAATGAGAATTTTTCAAAGGATTTCCCAAGGTTCTCTTCTCCCCTGCAAGTAAACCTCTAAATTCCTTCGAGTTTCCTGAATTTCGACGCTTCAGCACTTGTGGTGTACGGAGGAAGAAGAAGGGCGTAGTTAGGTAGCTACACGGGCCTTATAAATCAGCGGTAATAAATAATACCCCTCTGCACCTTGCCTCTCGTCTCGTCTACCGACGTCTTTAACATCCTGAACCTGAATAGCTATAGATATATTCACCTACGTTGCATACAATTACTCACAGCGTAGAGCATACAGGCTCCTTGAAGCACACGCAAATTCAAACGTTGTTTCTGGACGTGAATGAACGACGTGATTCAGAGACGCGATTATTACTTTCTCAAGTAGACCGATTAAGACGAAATTACAATTAATGCTGTGATAAAGTCCTTGTGATAAAGTCAAGAAATTATGAATATCTTTATAGCTCCTCAAATCTAAAATTTAAACAGAGAAGTTTATGCAATATTCCTATAATCTTATTTGTACTTCAAACACAATCATTACATAAACTTTAAGAAAAGTAGTGATGCAATTATTTACTCTTGTTTTGAAAAACAAACGATCGTTTGCAAAAACTTGGAAAGGACAGTACGATACAATTTCAATTTTAAACAAACTTTCCAGAAAAAGTTCCTTTCTGTACATTCTAGTCAGAACTTTTCCTTATGAAAAGTACTCTTTATTTTGATAAAATAATTTTGTAAAATACTTTCTCCATTTTTCCAATTCAAATTTAATTTACTTGATGAAACATTTCATTCACAAATAAAACGTAAATAAACTATAGAGAAGCAAACCATATACTGATAAAATCAATATTGTGCCTTGGAGCGATGCACTTTGCAGTGTGCACGTTCCGTACATTCTCACTTATTTATTTCTTTTTTATAAATATTATTTTCGTAGGTTATATATGTTATTCTCGCGCGCGAACCCTACATAAGAAAAGCAGGTCGGGGCTTGTCAAGTTATCAAACAGAAGCACTTTAAAACGAAAAAACTTTCCTAACCGTTGAGAGGGTTTGAATAGCGTGGCATGCACAGGTCGTTTAGTTGAGCCTGAATTCCCCCCCCCCCCCTTTTGTAAAGCTCTTGGTGTACAGCATAAACTGTCTGTACATTTGTTGGACTTGTTGGACCTACTTACTGTAAGCTGCCAATTTTTCTGTTAGCTACCCTCCGTGTTCTAAAAGAAACATGTATCCCTAAAGTGGTATTTTAATGAGATGATAATAATAAAATATCAGTATGCTTACACCAATGCCCTTGCTTGAATCAACTATTGATTATTATATTAATATATACCATTTTAGAATACTTTTGAATGTTCAAAATCATTTAGACTTTTCAAAATTAATAAAGAATGTTGTGGATTTGAGAGTGCCACAAATGGACGCGGGCGATTGTTGAAATGGCATTTCGGGTATTAACATTATTTCACAAGTTTTAGTATTTTAGTGTTTAAATATTACAATATGAATATTATTATTTTTAGTTTGTACTCTGCCGTACAAACTAAAAAGAGACATACGTGACATTGACGCTTAGAGTTATTCTCTTTAAGTTGGTAATGAAAAAGTCGACCTAAGCGGTAATTTCACTTATGTATCTTTTTAGTTTATACGGTAGTACTTGTGTTCAAAAAATTTTCGAATTCTATGAAGTCAAAACTTATAAATTTAATACTATTTAATGTATTTCATATTGAATCTTAAATTTAATAATGCAATAGTTGATAAAGAATTTGGTAAAGAAATAAGCTTGATGGAACTTGTAAAATATCATAAAGTATTCAATACTATCTAATTTATAATTTCTCAATTAATACCATTTAGGAAATTAATTGAACTTACTAATAAACCTACACTGAGAATATGAACTGAAAGTCTCAATATTAACAAGCTTCACTTCCCTAAGTGATTAATTGACAAATCCCAATCTCAATCTCAATTTAAGATTTCTAGTTACCAGAATTTGAAAAAAAGGGAATTAACAAAACTATTGTAAAGACATTTTCACCACATTTTTTAATAATTAATTAATTAAAACGAACAAAACTTTTTTTTAAGATACCGATCGATTATTTAAATTTTTGTTTCAAATGGTTTCAATTTGCAAACAACTTTAAATTAAATCGGTTCCACCGCACCGTACCTAATCACGATAAAATATGAAAAATTTTGTTTCGTCGCAAAACAATTTTTTAAGGAAATTATTTAAGACAAGCCTTTAAATTTGATTTGTGGCTTGTTTTTCAACCGTTAGAGAGATTAGGCATCAAAATTGTAATTTCCGAATATCTACAGAAAATCTAACTTCCTAATATCTACAACAGATTTTTTTATCAAGTTACATGCTGGAACTTTAGGTAACTCCTGTTTGCCTTCAGAAAAAATCTCAAACAGGATCAATTTTCTTTTATTCAACTGACTTAAAGTGTCCTTAGGTTAAACCCTCGTTTAGCACAAGTTTTAAAGGTATTTTAAGGGTTTTTTTTCAAACATTATATACAGAAACTTTAGAAACCGCATAAATCACAATACTGAATTCAAATTATTATTCTCTTGGAGGAAGGGTGAAAAGAGGGCTGTGCACAAAACAATATGTGAAAATGGTTCCATGTCTTGACAGTTTAATACAAAAAAATATGTTACAATATTCGATATGAAAAAATCGTCATTCACGTGGTTTCTACACGTGTAAAGGTTACAAATCTAGAAATAATTCAAAGACTGTCCGTTCAATCACTAAATAAAATATGACGTTCATATACATGTAAATGCATGCTTTCAACTTCTTGCGGATCGGATGCCTAAATTCCATAAATTCTAGAGCTACTTGTGGGAGAGTTAACCGAATTTCGCAGTTACATTACCCGAACGTGAATAGTTGATCTAGAAATTAGGTTATGCCGAACGCTCTACTCTGCTGTGTGTTCTGGCAAAACAAAGTTCGCCAGCCAGACGTTAAAATTGACGATAGAAGTGAAACAGCTGGAAGAATAGTTCAACACCATACGTACAGGAAAACCTCATTTTATATAAATATTTATTATTTCTTTCCAGAAAGATGATCATTTCATCTAGCGTTTAAAATCTTGAAAGTTAATAATATCACAGGAAAAATAAACTTTTACTTTAAACAGAGAAACGGCGTCAAAATGTACTGAAACCAGATTTTACCAAATTGTTTCATATGGCGCAATACAAAAATTGAAAGCAATTGAATTATTTTTCGGTTTTTAAGTACATCAAGAGATCGAACGTAGCTGTAGTTCAAAATGATCTTATGAGAGAATGACCTGGAACAAAATAATGTTCTTAATTTTGTCTATACTGTAGATACAATATATAGTATTTACGTTTGTAGACAGTACAGTGGGAATACTAAAAAAATGATCATATCGAAATAAAGCGTTGTAACGATATGTCTCGAAATTCTCGAAATGATTAGTATTACAAACCTGGCAGGGTTTTCATTACTTGAAGTTCTTTGATAGATTTGAAGTTCTGAGAACTAAATCTACAAAAATCTTTTTTAATGAGAAAAGATACTTTCGCCTTGATAAAAGACTTAATATAAGACCATAAAGTTTCAAAGAATATTTAACAGATCTTAACCATTTTAGGTTTTTAAAATGTTTTATACAAGAAATTAGCATTGTTGAACAAAAATCATCATTTTTCAAACGAAAATCATTAGATTCACATTAATCCAATGAATTTTAATTAAGGATATAAAATCTACAACCCTGAACAATTTTATGTAACATTAGCTATTTACATCGAAAATTGGTGTTTTCTGACAAATTGATGCAAAATCCTGTTAATTAAAACAAGAATCCAATGACCAAACTTGAACCACAATGAATACACAAAAACCAAAAATTCTATTGTAATCTGAAAAAAAAAAAATTTCGGACAAAAATAAAAAAGAGGAAAGAAAAATGAGAAGGCAGCCAACCACATATCCTTCCTTCTCCTTTTCTTTCTTTCGGTTTTTGTTTTTGGGAAATTAGATTTTGTTTTGCCTTATGAAATAGAACAGGATTATAAAATCATTTTTTTGGACATAGAGGTAATTAAGGGTTGGGATGGTAATATTATCACCAATTGGTACAGAAAAAGTAAATATTCAGATAGAATTTTAAATTTCCTTTCTGATTATTCCTTCAAAAACAAAATTGCAGTAATTAAAAACTTAGTTGACGGAGCTCTAGGTTTGTTCCATTATTCATTTCACATAAGAAATTTAAATATTCTTAGGAATATCCTTTTTCTGAATCATTATCCAAAAAAGTTAATTGAGGAACATATTGCAATTAGAGTTCAAAAAATCAAAAACAAAGAGATTAATAATTTGCTTGTAGATAATCAGAAAGAGTTAAAGGAATAAAGTTCGTTTAATACTTTTGTTCTTCCATTTTTTGGTCAAATTTCTAAAACTATTGAACTTATGTTAAAGAAATTTAAAATTCATACTATTTTCCGCATTCCATTTAAAATGGATTCGCTTATAAATTTTTGCAATGATCCTTTAGATAATTTTGAAAAGGGTGGTGTTGTCTATAAGATCACTTGCAGGATTTGTAAGATGAATTACGTGGGACAGACTGGCATACTTCTTAATACTAGGATAGAGGAGCACAAAAGTGATGTTCGTTTAGGACGGTGTTATAAGAGTGTTCTTGCCAGACATGCAAAGGAGTTTGTTGATGCTGAAAATGAGTTTGACTGGGATAATGTTCAAATTTTGCATAGTGAAAGTAATGAGAGAACGAGGGAATTCATGGAGTTGCTTTATATTGAAAAACAAAAAAAGTTATCTATTAATTTAAAAACCGATTTGGATGGGCCGAACAAAGGTTATGCTAATATGATTAATTGCATTTAACGTGGCTGTTTCATAAATTCTGTTTTTCTTTTACTTTCTCTATTTCTGGTGTAATTGTGACAGATACTTACCATATATTGTGTTCACAACAGATTGAACTGCTGACCCTCATTCGATTCTCAGGTATCAAAGAGAGAGCACCTGTTAGTGGATGCTGTCAATTTCTAATACTTAAATTTTTCTTGCCTTGATAAGGCTACTGTACTAGTACCGAAACGTTGGTAATACAAATTTATTTATTTATGTTTTTTATTTGTATTTGATTGTTTTGATAATAATAAAAATAAAAAAGACGGAAGAAAGAAAAAGAGAAGGAACGGGATGTGGTTGGCTGCCTTCTCATTTTTCTTTCCTCTTTTTTATTTTTGTCCGAAAATTTTATTTTTTTCAGATTACAATAGGATTTTTGGTTTTTGTTTATTCGTTGTGGACCAAATTTGGTCGTTGGATTCTTTTTTTTATTAAACAGGATTTTGCATCAATTTGATTATTGGACGTTAAATGGAATTTTTAATTTGGATTTCGGTCTAATTTAAATTTCTTAAATTTTGATTTCTGACAAAGTAATTATCATTTGAACAATATGTAGAACCTTCAAACGCTTTTTTATTATGTTAGCGACTTGGATCGCAAGTTGGGAAATTTGATAAAAAATTATTGTATTTGAAAGAATATACAATTTCTTAACGACTTTGGGTTAATCCTTGCGTGTTTCACTATAAATTGATAGTTTTGAACATAAATCATTAGTTAAAATAAAAAAATAAAAAAACTTGAACGATTTCGGAGTTTGTTTGTTATGCTCTTGCTTATTTCCGGAAAATTGGTATTTGTAATGAAAAAAAAGTTTCTCAAATAATCAGCAAAATATTCTTCAAAACTTCATTTAGAGTTACAAAATTGACCACTTTTGTACAATGTTTAGTTTTGTTAGAATTTTATAGCGAAAATCTGTCATTATAATAAAAAAACATTGGTTTTGGAATAAGGTCAACATGTTTTAAACAATTTAGTTTATGCTCATGTTTTTCATTGAATATCAGTATAAATTTCGAAAAAGGTTTACAATTTTGAAACACTTTTAGGTTATGTTAAGACTTCTTAGGTGAAATTAGTTATTTTTTTCACGAAATATTAGGTTTGAAAGAGGATTTAGAATTATAAATAATTTTTTTTACGACAGTATTATTCGTTTATTTCCGTCTCTTGCTAATTAAACATCATTAGATTCCAAAAAATATTTACAATATTTTATTAACAATGCAGTATGTTCGTAATTTCTACTGAGATCGGTTATTTAAGAAAAAATCATTTAATTTTAAATATTAAACTTTTAATTTTGAACATTTTTACCTTATGTTAGGGTTTGGTCGAAATTTGGTATTTTGAAACAAGAAGGAAAGGCTTCGATTGTGTATAAAGTACACAAATATTATATAATAATTCGCATAATATAATTTCACGTATCTTTTAAACGTTTAAGGCACACCCTACCCGATGTCACCCGCTGTCCCTATATTTATACACGTAAGCCACGCTTAAGAAAATATTTCATTCTCCCCTGAGACGTGACCTCATATGTTATTGCTCTTATATCAGTTTTTATTAATTATCAAAAATATCTTCCATGCTTTTCTTTCTATTATTTTAGATCATAGATAATATGAAATTTAAAAATGTTGCATAAATGTTAGTTTTATATTTTTATTCAAAAACTGCGTGATACGAAACAAAATTAATCGTGCGCACATTTGTTTTCTAGTTCCATGAAAAATGGAAAAATTCTACTGTATATTTCGCCTGCTTCTATTTAGATACATTCAAAATTTGTTCTGACTGTGTAAGGTACTGCGGGAGTCTAAAAGGAAATTGAGAAAATCAGCCTTGCTAAAGATAAGAAAAGTACAGTACGGGATGAGACTGCACAGTGAACAACAAATGAACTCGTAAATAAGGAAGTAATTAAACGAATAATTGTGCACAAACAGAGGTAAACCCCTTCGGCGCTAATGGAAATTTCTTCTGCTGACTTGGGGAACGTGCGGAGGAGATAAGCACCAACCGGGGAATGCGCTTTCTAATTCAACTACGCTTACCGCCGCAAAGTGTCTTGAACCGAAAATATTGTGGGCCGGATTCCGCTTTAAACAGTTCCGCTAAAGTCAACGAAAGCTCGCTCTCTAATGACTTCCTCGTGAAGTCACTTGTAATCGATAAAACTTTCTTCGAAAAATTAGCTATTCTTGCAGTACCTGTAGTTACAGAGAATAATTCTGATCCTTTATTTTAATTTCTACGTGCTTCAAAATTTAATGCACTATTGAAATTTTCGAGACTACTTTAAATTACTCAAAAGCTTCTCATAGTTTGAAATGCTCATCAATAGACAGTTGCAGAAAATGTTTAATTAAAGCAATAAAATTATTTATTGGATCCCTTTCATAGAATTAAAATTTCATGATTAACTGAAAAGGAACATCAAAAATAGTGTAACTACACTTAATGACTACATAATAATTTAGTAATCACACATAAAATCGCAAATCATGATTTTTACGATTTAAACGTAGCACATACAGTCTACAGATCAGCCTAAAGTTTTTTTAACTTCTAAATTAAATACCTTCCTCAGTGACCCACTAAACTTCGACTAA
>NC_046660.1:103532545-103539982 GCF_010883055.1 Belonocnema kinseyi | reverse complement strand
TTAGCAGCGTTGTGTTAGATGGGAGTTCATATGATCTCATTTTCACATTCCCGGTCCACAGTGAAAAAAATGACTTTTTTGATTCAAAAAAACGTAGAGCCCACAAATATTCACCGATTTTGACAAAAAATTTTTTTGAAATACATTAAAATAATTGAGAAATGTTGGTTTTATAAAGAAAGTCATTAGGCTAAATTGTTTGTCTGTTTGAATACTATGAATATCCGTAGAGAAAGTTGTTGAATTAAAAAAAAAGTGGTCTGAAACATTTTCAAAATACGCTCACTTTTTGAATTGTTATCCTAATTGCCTTGCTAACGAACTTAACCTTTATTTTAGGACACTAAAAGAGTATACCAAAGGCCAAAGGGGGTCTCAAAACGTGGATATTTGAAAAAAACGGGGTATGGGGGCGGGGGTTAAATTTTACACAAATCCCATACCTTCTCTCCATGAGAATGTAAAAAAAGATTTAAAAATTAGATTAGTAATTATTATTTCGTTAGGCAAAAATCGAAATTTTTCGAAAATGAAACCGCGATTTTTTTCCTTTCAGATCTTAAAATAGTAGTGAGAAGCATACCAAAAAGTAAAATGAAACCAAAATCAGGGTTAGTCTCAATTAAGGCTAGCTGTGAGCGAATATTCAACGCAAATATAAGATCTTCTTTCATTCCAAAAAGAGTGCATTGAAAGGTACTTTTCGTAGTGATAAGTGAAATTTAAAGGTCAGATATTAATTATAATGATTATCAAATTATAATTTATCAAAGCAATTACTAATGACAGCTACCCTTTTTCTACAAATGATGATAGATATAATATGAATGTTATAACAAAAATAGTTAATAACTAATACGCTGTTAATTCAAAATATTCTCTTTTCAAATACTAACTTCATAACACTTATAGACATAGGTCTTAAATACCTAATAGTGATAGAAAAATTCAATTATATGTGTCATTTAACATAAACTGTAAATGTAAAATATGATTCCTTATACAAGTAAATAATAATAATAATATAACTTCTATCAATTGGTCTCTGAGTTTCTCGATTTTTTCCACAATTGACTAGCAAAGAGGACAAGCCATAGTGAATCGTAAGATATATGCAGAATTTATTTGATTAAAAGCTATATAGTTTGATTTGTAACTTATAATTTATACACTTTAAAATAAAATGGGGTTCGTTGAGAGTTGAATGTACCAGCTGGACACCCTTCTTTGAATATTGGTGCAATCTGGTGCATATTCTGAAAAGAACGAGATTCGTAAATTGTTGGTTGTTTTAAAGCAATCTGGAATTCTAGACGAAAGATGATAATAGATGAAAGGTACTCACAAAAACTTGATAATCGGCAAGGCTTTTGCCAAGACCAGTTGACCGGGCAGCTGCGCGACGCAATTTGACCAACGTCAATGAATAGAACCAAAATGCAGTTGGCGGCTCGCAACTTTAAAATAGGTGCAGCGAATACGCGAAGGTAGGTTGGGTCAATGAAGACATAGTGGTGATGGTCAAGCCCCAATGTTTATATAGTTATATACATAACAAGACTTAGTGGTGAATAAAGCTGAACTGCCTCCGATGCTAGAGAAAGACCCAGTGAGCAATATATTACACTAAAGACTTCAGCTGCCAACGCTCTGTTAAGGATCATGGAGAAAGTGATGGTAAACACTTCTGGACCAAAATGATACAGCACATCCGGCTTGCAGATTTTTTTATAGCAGATTTCACAGGCGGAGTAGTGTCAAGAGTTACTCCGCAACTAGTCCCCTATCAGGCATTCCTAAGTGGACATTTGATATATCTATTAATTTTCGATCTTGAGCTAAAATTCTAGGAATAGCTTCATTTTTACAATTTGATTTTTGCACGATCTGTTTTTATACGTACAGATATTTGGAATAGGTCTGTTCTACATGTAATTAAGTTGTCGGTTTATTCACCCATAAATCTTTCTCTTTATTACAAATTTTCATTACAAAACAGACGCGTTTCGCCCATTGCTGGCGGTTAGGAATATTGTTCATAAGAGCCAGTAGGCCAATAATATAAAATATCTTTTATTATAAGACAGTCATGCTTGATACTTTGATAATGACTTGAATTCAATAACGTCACTTAAGATATTAAAAAATATTCAGCTTCCTTCCTAATTCAGTATTGTCATTTCAAACCAAGTCATACAATTAGTCATGCTTGTTTGAACACTATTTTGATCACATCAAAATGATTTAAGATATTTAACAACATTCAACATTCTTTCCAATGAAGTACTGATATTTAAATGCGGATCGCACGTCATACGTAAGATTTATATGGTAAATTTTTGTTATAACATAAGCACTAATTTTAATCTAATATAATGAATATAATGAATATAACAATGGTGAACTTTGATTTGTATAGAGGAAATAGTTTCTTGATTTATAATCACATTTGACTATATAGCATTTAACAAATTCTTAAAACACAAATATCTTATTTGTTTGAACCAATGGCAACGTTTCTTCGTTTAGTTAATTTTAAATTGTCTGAAATAAATATTTATTTAAAATAATAATTTTACATGCACTTTTGCTTCAGATAAAACTATTCCTTTGTATTAAAGAAATGTTTTTTAGGACGTTTTCAGTGAAATTGTTACTATGAATAAAATCAATTTTCTTTGATTGGAGATAATTACACGAATTTGAGAAAATTGATGCGTTGGAAACGAAAGCAACAATATAGAATTAACAAACAGGAAATTTCAAGCGGCTAAAATTCGCCGAAGAGTAAAATTAAAATTCGTCGAGAAGGATTAGAAAAAAATCAAAGTAGATATAACCTCAGCAATTGCTTAGAGTTTACTCGGAAGTACCATTCCTGCAAAATAAATTTCAGCCGAGTTTTAGAAATTTCAATGATTTCATTGACATTTAAAAAATTTGACAAAGACTTCAAAATATAAAAACAAATTTTAAAAGAGTGCAAAGATTGCACCCAGATTTCACAAACATTTAAATAGATTTTTTAAAATTTCAAAGAATTAAATTATTTCACCAAGATTTCAAAGACTTTAGAGATTTAAAAACTTTCACAAGGATTTCAAAGATTACAAATTATTTCAGACCGA
This sequence comes from Belonocnema kinseyi, assembly GCF_010883055.1. NCBI lineage: Eukaryota > Metazoa > Arthropoda > Insecta > Hymenoptera > Cynipidae > Belonocnema > Belonocnema kinseyi. The sequence continues at coordinate 103,536,854 of NC_046660.1, read as the reverse complement.
GCATTTTTCTGATTTGATTTCGCTTGCATAAAGCATACAAAATATTTTCCTGTTATAAATACGATTCTGTAAAAATATGACATAAAACAAAGAAAGTGGAGTTTCCTATTAAATTTCACTTCACCTACATTTTCATTTTATCCAATATTTATTTTCAATTTTGTGCTCATATCAAAAACATATTCTGTGTGTTTTATGCGGGAAAAATTATTTTTGTGCGTATGAGAATTTTTTACTTTTATTCGCGAACGATATCAAATATCATAAAAGAGTAAACGTTATTTTTTGTACATCTTTTTTAAATGAGCAAACTTTTTTCTTGACATTTTGTGGAATCTATTGTTGTAAAACAATGAAAAAATTTATTTTTGTAAAAGAAAAATCTCTGGACAGATAAAAAACCAAATTACCTATTGAGCAACATAATTTGAACAAAAATAATTCTGGAACTATTAAGGTTTCAAGAAAAGCTTGTTTTTTAAAAAAGATAACCCTTAAATTTCAAATTCTTGTAAGTTTGCGAAAATTAATTTTTCTTAAAACAATAGAATGCATACGTCTCAGATTATTTGCGAGAAAACATCATACTTAAGAGCACTTAAGATGCGACTGTTTTTGTGACCTAAAATTGCCCTGTCTGTCTGACCTTAAATGGGCTCATTCATCAGAAGATTTTGCAAATATTTTGTAGATTGCGGAAGGATTCGAATACTTTCACAATCATATAATAAATATTTAACGAAGGCTTGTAGCCTTTTATATTAGATTTCAAGAGTGCTCAACCCGTCAATCATGTAACTTTTGTTAATAAAAAAATCATTTCAGATTTATTCAGAAATTAAAAATGAGATTTGAAGTGTTATCATTATTACATGACTTTTCTAGGTTTTCTAGTTTTTTTACCAACTCTCATCTTCTAAAAACATTGTGATACGTATCATTTCTATATGTTCGTCAAATTCTACAGAAGATATTAATCATGTACTGAAAGATTCTTTTTCTTGCACTTTGTGACAGAATAAATACGAACCCCTTTTTTAAAAATAAAAGAGACGACAAAAAGTAACATCGCGTAGGATTCACCATCATTCAGTTATAAAGCAGATTCTTTTCCTTGTCCTGAAAAGTGAAATTTGCTACTTTTTGTTTAAGGAACATGGCGTTATCAATCACTGCCTTTCGTTATCTAGAGCTACAAAAACGCGTGGACCGGATGGGAAGTAAAGTTTCACTTCATCCGACCACTCTTCCTTTGTCAGAGGGTAGGTAGGTAGGTTACGGTCTTGTCAGTTGAAGATAAGGCATGAGTAATAAACGCGGCCGACCATACTAAATGAAATATACATATAGATAACAGCGATATCGCCGACACATAAGAGGAGATCAAGAGTGCTCGCATATTTTTGTCATTCTCAGCGGATAAAGTTCTGCATGCTCTCCATTGATAAAACCGACAATTTTTCCTGCCTAAACCAGAAAGCCGGATTAGCAGTGTCTCTGCTTTTATATCCTATAACTTCGTGTGTAATACAATGATATCCTGAAAAATGTCTCTCTTATATTATATTCTAGGCTTCCTGGCTTAAAGCTCGACAACACCGAATGAAAATAATACGTTACGCTTGAAACGTTTCCAGCCTTCTACTGCAGAAAGTGGAGAAAAGGCGTATTTAAAAAAGGGTTGCTCAAATTTAGATAAAGGGGTTTAGAATACGCGTCATGTACCCTACTTAATTCTTTTAAAAGTTTTTATATTCGTATGTGTGATAAAACTCTACAATTATTTTTGCGAGATAAATTTCAATGGAAATAAAGCGGGCAAAACCTTTCGCACACTTCATTTTTGATGGCTGATTAAGTTCTCTTAATTTGAATTATGCCAGAGCTAAAAAAATATCTCTTTAAATAATTAATTTTTCTGGAAATTCTAGATGAAATGAGCTCATGGTGAATCCAATTTGTTCATTTTAAAAGTAGATACTCCAAAAATAGTGTAAATTTCAATGTTTTCTTACATGTGCTATACTTTCCGAAACAATCAACATTTTTAAATATTCATAGGCTTATTTTAAAGCTAATTGTTCACCGTGTCACAAAAGCTTCTGAGTATAAATTGTAAAAACTTTTTTATCGAATTGCAAGTGCTTGAAGTTGTGACAAAAATTTGAAAAAATTGCAATATTCTTTTACTCAACAAAAAATTTTTTATACTTTATATGAAACATACAATATAATCATGAAGTTTCTATAAAATTATTCAAAAATATATTTATTTTTATTCTCATTGGCCTACAGACAAGGTGGCTTCAAATTTTTCCAACTTTTTTGGTTACAATTTCAAGTTTTCCACAATTTGATAAGAAAACTTTTACGATTTTAATTTATAAGCTGTTGTCATGAGATGAAAAAATAGTTTCATAATAAGCTGAAAAACATTGAAAAATGTTGATTATTTTGGAAATTGTCGAATCTAAGTAATTCTCCACCAAGGTCGGCCCCAAAATCGGTCCAGTATCAGAGTTTTACTGTATAATTAGCTTTTTTCATATTCTATACTCAATAAAACGTCGAAATTTCTCGCTTTTTAAATCATTATGTAATTTGAGGTAACTCAAGAACAACGAAAGAAAAAAATAATTCAACGTTCAATTTAGAAAAATTATTTCAAAAGCTTTTCTCAGAATTTCGTATATAATTCTAAAAAAACTATACTAGATTTTAGTGTTAAGATAAGACCAAGAACATTTCAAATCATTCAATATTTCTAAAGTTGTTCATACTTGAATGAATAAGAGCACGTAATATTTAATCACCCTCAAAGTTTTCGGTGATACTCTAATGTGAAAGAAAAAACCGCAGATATATTTTCTCAAAATAACACCAGTTATTGGATATCTCTGACAATTCTTTATCGATATTTTGCAAAAATGTTCAAAATAAGAAAAAGTCACAAGAAAACCCCAGCTTTAGGTAAACAAACAAAGGCTGACAAAAATGTTTGTCTACGTTCTTATTCAAGCTATTAAGTACAATATGCATTATTTTTTTCATAAACTTATATTAAAAAAAAATGGGTCGGTGTTTTTGATACAATATTTTACTATCACTTCTAAAAACATGGATCGATTCATAAATTTGGGTGTATGTTTTCATTGCAGTACCATAAATGCTGCAATATGACATGGGGTAATATAGCGCAAACCGATTAATATGGGACATGGGGAAATGTGGGAAACTACCTGTTTCAGAAATATACGCACAAATTAGTTCTATAAATTTAGCGGCGACGACGAATCCGTTTTATAATACAGAGAGATATCAAAGCCAATACGAATTATATGTACTGTATTCTGTTGAGTATTAAATATTCTTACTATTTGGAAACGATTATTTTATTTTTTTCAATTATTATTATAAAAAAAGAAGTAAAATCTCACGCAAAACATCTACGATGTATACAATTCCGACAAGTAAAAAATGATCAATACAATAATATTCACAGTTTGTGAAATCAAAATTGATTTAATTGATACAATTAGCAAAATTTTCCGCAATTATTAAAAGGGAAAAAATTAAATCCTAGAGAGATTATTACAATATATCAGTCACTATATCAATATCATAAATTAAGAAATTTATATATCATTTAGAATTGAGTACTTGGCAAACTTTGATTTCACAAACTATGTTGAGTGTTCTAATAACTTTTTACTTGACTTTTTTACTTTAATTCACTTTTTACGTTTCGCATCTTATACGTTTTTGATGCGATTTTTTTATTTGTAACTTTATTTATTTGTAACATTTGAAAACTTTTTGCAAATGTTTAGATAAATTATACTTTTTATGTATTTTTTTTCCTTTTCAAGTATAATTACATTCTTTTAAAAATTTCGTGGCCTGTGGAGTACATTATATTTCAGGAAATATAAGTTTACTAGAAATGTTCTGTGTTCTAAAACTTTGTAAGTTAAACATATGGTAAAATATTAACTAAATATTAATAGTTTTGTAAAGCTTTATAGAGGCCTTAATTTCTTTTAAAATTTCTTAGTGGAATTAAAACTTACAGCTTATGAATCAAGCATTTTAAATTTATTATAATTTGTTTGAAAAATTTCATAAATACTCTTTAATTAAAGTTATAAAGCTCAATCTAAATTTCGTTAAACGTATGAGAGCAGCATACAAATATATATTCAGCATGACCGTGTTATATTGAAAAAGGCTCAAATGAGTTTTTAAAAATATGTGATATCTCTAACGAGATATCACGTGCCTTTATTTCGTTGGTTACAGAGTAAAGTCA
>NC_046660.1:103518335-103532445 GCF_010883055.1 Belonocnema kinseyi | reverse complement strand
TATGTGATATCTCTAACGAGATATCACGTGCCTTTATTTCGTTGGTTACAGAGTAAAGTCAAGATTAGAACTAAACTAGTGGCCCTGAAGCCCTCAAATATACAGGGCTGCTTATCTAATCGAAGGAGGAAGCTGTGACTATATTACAACCGCATAGAAGAGCACAAAAATACTATTCATTACTCGAGTTGTTCAAGCTTTTGTACGTCGCTAGGGACCTTTCTCATTGCTGTATTATATAACGGAAACGAAGGTTCAAACAATATTATATAACACAAAATGCCCAAGTATCAAATTAGGCTAGAAAATTGTATCGCAACGTTGCGCAATCAGTACCCAGGTAGAAATACACCACCGGCCCAGTACTGGCCCAGTACAGCCTTCCGGGGTTCCAGTACTGGCTGGCTGTGCTGGGCCAGTATTGTGCTAGCACTGGCTTGTAATTCTGGGCAGTACTAGCGTGCCGGCACTGGCGAAGTACTGGCAAACCGCTGGCTTACGAAAATACCGGAGTCAATTCTAAAAATGATAAAAAATTATTTAATTGTTTTAAAGACCATCCATTCATCATCATGCGACTGCATATCGTCCGAATATTATTTATAATTACAAAAATATAATTTTCAAACTATTTGTTTAACTTTTACAGCCACTTTTTCTAAAATCTAAAGATATAACAACGCTAAGGGGGATTCGAACCTACATATCTATACCTAAATCTATCGCCTAGCAGTCGGAAGTGCTAACCACTGCGCTAAACCGACAAGTTAAAACTTGGGAAAAAGCCATCCTCATAAGCTACAGTTCAGAAAATTTAAAGTACTAAATTTTAAGCTCTCTTTTTCTAATTATTTAGTATTACACGACGTTATGTAAATGTAAACTACACGAACTTCTAACAGGAATATCTATATAATAATTATTAAATAAATAATTTAAATCGACTACAATTTTTCTTCGTGTAATATTTAATTTTTTTTGCATTTTAGGCTATTTTAAAAGTTCTGATAATAACATTTGATGAGCGTTAAAAATTTGTATCGACGGAACTTAGAAATTTTACCACGTTGTGCAACCATTTTTTTAGTAACAATTTTCTTTAAACCTTCGTGTAACGTTTTGCTTTTTAGGTGTTTTAGACTATTCAACAACCATTAAGATATGCATCCAAAGTAATTTTTTCTGAACATTAAAAATTTTTCATGGAGGTGGAACTTATAATATTTTCCTTAAAAAAAGTAATATAAAAAAAATGTTTTCACCTTAATTGTATAGTCAATTTCTCGACATTTAAAAACACCATGACAACATTTGTAGACGTGTTTTTTTAAGTCTATTTTTGTACTACTGGCATAGTGCTACCTCGGTCGTGCAGCCAACGTTCTGCCAGTACTGGGCCAACCACCGGCTGTCTGTACTGGTGGGCAGTACTAGGCCAGTATTGCGCCGGTGGTGAACTCCTGCACACTACCGACATTTCCACCTGGGTAGTTTTCATTTTTTATATAATTTAGTTGTCAACTGTTTGAAACATTACAATGCTCTTTGTCTTCGTGTGTATATACTTCTATATATCAAAGAAAATATCATGTGAGCTAAAACACACAAAACCACTTATATCAATCATTTTATGTTAAATATAGTTCCTTTTGTTAACCAATTTTAAAAAAAGTATTAAGTTAAAGTTCACAAAAGCTTTTCGTGTCATAATTGTCTCATGGCTATATTTCCTTTGGAAGGGGTTCCATTCCACAGAGTCTGCGTGCGAAATTAAAAGGAAGCGAAGAACTTAGCAAATATTTTAATGGGGTTTCGAGTAATTAAAGTTGCATCCCAGGAGGTAAATAAAATTTTTCTCGTCCCAGGACGGGGTAATTATTCATTGCTGAAAGCAAAAGGCTAACATTTGCTTTAACAGCCCAGATTATCGACATATTAGTTGAAATTAAACCATCCTAAACCTTGCGAAATTATAAATGAGAACAAATTTACTCAATTGCCTCTCTCATTAGAGATATTATATATCAGTGCAGATTTTTTGGACAGTATGAATAGAATTTACGATTGGGTTTAGCATTCAACAATTTATCGACTTCATATATAAAAAAAAACATTACAAAAAATTCTTTACACTCGAGCAGGGAATATTGCACTTAAAACACACATATAAATTCGATTCAATGGTGAATTCAATCTCGAATTTTAGAGAGAAAAATTGCACTCCGACGATTTACGCGTAGCCTGTGCATTATTTGGGTTATTCCTGAATTTGGAAGAAGTAAGAACGCCAATAAAAGTAGTAATAATTTGCTCATATGCACTGTATCCCTGGCACGCGCTGCCTTAGTTGTTTATTTTTGCTTTGATATAAAGTGAAAGTGAAATCTAGCACACTCGAAATGACGAGCTTATCCGCTAACGCTTTAGTGTCCGATTATACGTCAGAGTATCGAGGTAAGCGATACATGTAGGCGATTAGTTATTGAGTAATCTGGTATTTACCTCAAAATGGTAGCTGCTTTCCGTATAGTCTACCTAGGCTAATTAGCAGAAGCTGCAAACAGTTTATTTTTAACTCAGCGATGACATCAAGCTTACACTGATTAGCTCCATTTGCAATCCGTGACTTCTTAAAATTTTCATATCAAAATGATGCATGCCGGAGCAAATGATTTGCATAATATAAAAGCAAAAATAGTTTTTCATTGTTTCTAACACCCAATAATCAAGTTAATGTGCAGAATTCCTAAAAATAAAACAAAGAATCAGACGACGAAATTTGGACAATCATAATTAAATGTTCCTCTTGTAATTTTAAAAAAGATAAAAATTTTCCTAAAAAACAACAGAATAATTTTTTTTTAATAAAAAAGCGGAAAGAAAAATGATACGCTAACTAGTCAAATCCTGTTCATTTTTTCTTTGATATTCGTCGTTTTTTCTTATTTTAATTATTATTAAATCACAACAAAAAAAGACAATTGAAGAAAATAATCACCAACGTTTCGGCACTTATACAGCACCCATATCTAGACAAGACAAATTAAGCCAGGTCGGAACATCAACGAAAGAGAGAGAGAACTCGTGGTTTCGTTTCGGTTCCTACCTGCTCAAATTTTTCTTGCCTAGAGGGTGCTGTAGGAGTACCAAAACTTTGGTGATTATTTTTAACAAACTTCTTTATTTTGTTCTGATTTGATAAAAATAAAAAAAGACCAATGAAAGAAAAAAGAGAAGGAAAGAGATTTGGATGGTTTCCTTCTTATTTTTTATCTTATTTTTCATTTTTTGTTAAAAAATGAATTTTTTATTTAGGAAAATGTTATCTATTTTTAAATTACAATAGGAAAATTCTTATGGTGGCTGTGTAAATTTGGTCGTTCGATTCTTGGTTTTATTTTCAGGAATTCTGCACGTTAATTTTTTATTTTTTAAATTTTATGATCACTTTGTCCCAATATATTATTTTATAATTTCAATGCTCTTCTATATCCGGCCTCAATCCGTCAGATTGTTTAACGAAACTTAAGAAAATGACGAGTAGGCACAGTTTAATTAAATATTTAAATTTGTCTTGCAACAAGAATTTATTTTTTTTACTTTAGATTAATTTTTGTACTAATTAATTCATTATCGCTTATTATTAGCCTTTTCTGTCAAGTTTGAAACAGTGTTTATTAAAATGACTAAAGAAACTTCTCACAGAAAAGTAGAAGATGTTACTCCTGTTGCAGAAAGAAAATTATGTATTCTCTTGAGAAAAGGAAAGCTATGAATAAGCTTAGTTCACGAAAGCTCAAGCTTTTCAAAAGTAATTGATGATATCATGTCCGAGAAGTTTTTGCTTTTGGAAATATCACAGGTTATTATAAACGTTTATTACAAATTCTCGAATTATTTACTTGATTTAGAAAACAATCTTAAATTGTATGATAAAAGCGAAGGTACCTTTTTCTGAGTGTCTAGTAGGGAAAGAAGTTCACTCATAATTCACTTAACTAAACAATTTAGGAAAGCTGTATAATTATCTTATTTCGAATCTGGTAAATTAAACAAAATTTAATTGCATATTTCAGTTCTTTTCTTCCCAGCCGTGAATTGCGTATCTTCTATAACAAATATTATTTTTCTTCTGAAACTTGGTATAAGTATTTTTAAAGAATAACGTCATATGTCTTAATAGTTTTAATTATCTATCTCAAAATTGATTTTCCTTATAACTTTGGTTTCCGTAATGATTAAAATTCAAAATACGGACAAAAAGAAATATACTAAGTAATATTAGTTTTGAGATACAGGATTAACAAAACAATATTTTATATTGTCACATAAGTTTTTCCTCTGGGTGGAGTTGTGCTCGTATAATTATCTGTAAATTAGACAACCCTTCAACTTGTATAGAAAATATGGATTATGGAACATAAATGCTAGCTAAGAACATGTAATAAGCTTGCAGCTAAAATAAGAGACTAAGGTTTAGACTTAGCCACTTTAACAAGATTAGGAATATATTTCCGCGCGATGAAAGTAAACTTTTTAACTCATATAGTTAGAACAGCTGAGGGGCTTTTGGTAGTTGGAGAGACAGGCTGAAATGGAATGAGTAAGTCGCCTCAAAATTTTAGCTTAGCCCCACAGTATACAAGTTCCACTGGCGTGCGATCTTACGGTTATTTTAAAGTTCCGCTCGGTTCGCTCAGTATCACGTTCACATCTTCCTGTAATGCCTCGGCGAAAGAGCTCCGGAACTCATCCCCAAACGCTCCATCTTTCGCTTCTTTAACTAAACTTTCACTACCGTTCTTTGCGGCTTTGCCTGTCTACGACATACATATTAGTTTTTCGCATACAGACCCTGCAACAATTTCTTTCATCGTGAGGAAGCGTATTCAATCTTTGAAACTTTCGACAGAAACACTCACTTCACCCTGTTGCCTTCCCCTTTCAACCCCGGAACCTTAACTTTCTTTCAGATACCACATAAAGCCATATAATCGAGCGTCTTTTAATCAGGAATTGACTTCTTTCCCAGATATTATTTAACAAGACTGCAATCATATTTACAACGAATGTTATGCAGGCAATACATTTATAGAGATATTTTTATTATGCGATAAAATTCCAGTTACATCAAGGGTGGAATTAAAAAGATGAGAAAAGATAGGAGGCAAATGACAATTACAATCGTTGGCAACCGACAATAATAAAAAGCAATCCCAACGAATAGCCATTCTTGGCAACAACTAACAAGCCCTAGAAACTAGTTATGATGCGTAAGCCAGACATTTGATTACTATAAAATCAAAAGTATACAATAAAAGAGTTACAATATCAATACGTTAAGGTGACGCTAAAAATTCCGACTAAATTTCTCTTTACTTAGAATTATCAGCTTATCGATATAGATAACCGGGTTCTGAGAATTCCGCCGCGCATGGGGAACTAACAATATTCACTTTCGCAACAGATGAATCGACTATATGGATTTGTTTTACAACTTTTATGTATCGCCTATCCACATAATCAATAAGCTTAATGGTTCTCATCAAAACTGTGCAGAACACTAATTGAGCGATACTAAAATCAGACATCCTCAACACTCTACATAAAATATCAGTTTTTTTTATAAATTTATAAATAAAGAATTTTGCACTTTGTTATATAATAATACAAACACATACCTTGAAGATTTTTTCAAAGTGGCTTCTATGGCAAAATGCCCTGCAGAGCTTCGAGACCTTCACAACAATAATTTTCGTGATGGAATGATCTTTCGCAATACCATGTTGTAATTGGTCAAGAATCGGCTTAAGTTAGAATATTTTATATTAGAAATGAATATAAACTAATTTATTAAACTAACAGTACGAAGATATCAATAATTTTCCAGACTGCAATTCATAAAATCTGTCAAATGTGATGCTTAGAAACGATCCACCACTGATTTTAGCTGCGGCCACTAACAGCACTTAACAGCTGTTAATATTAACCACTAGAAACGATTGATAACATATCTTTAGAAACCTTATTTGTAATTGGCCTTTGATCAATAACAACTATACATGGTTTAAAATAACCGGCCGAAACGTTTTAAAACAACATTCCTTAGTAACAGAGAGAAATTGCTCTTGAGTAACAGTCAGTTTGACCTAAGAACAATCGCAAAAACAACCTCAACAGTGAATTATAACCCAAGCAAATGGGTAAGAACGACATCAGAAGAGGTAAATAAAAACACTAAAAATCTGAAAAACTTGAAAATGATAAATAATCAAGTAATCTTTGAAGCATGAAAGAGGGAGCTCTTCTTAATATTTTGACACCAAAATCATGTCGATACACCTTACCGACTGCGAGTAAAGCCACCCACGCTTTAACTTGACAGACTGTACATACATACATACATACATACATACATACATACATGCATGCATGCATCCATACATCCATACATCCATCCATCCATACATTATGCATACATATATACATACATACATGCATACATACATACATACATACATACATACAGACACGTTCGTAAAAACCTATTTTTCGGATTCAAGGGGTCTCAGAACGTGGACATTTGACAAAAACTGGGAGGGTGAAAAATATGGTTAGTAATGAAACATCGTGCATCTGTTGCCTAAGCCACTATAGATAATTTTGAAATTTTTCTTAAAAGAAGGGATTATACCAATTTTCATTCAGATGCGTATAAGTGAGCTCTTCTTTAAATTAAGTTTCTTATAAATTATGAAGTTTCTATCAATATTATTTGATTGGATTTTTAGATGGATTTCATTAATTCTCGCCTTTATCCTAAAGGCATGCATGCCCGCAGTTTAAAACTGAATAGAAACGTTATGAAATATTTTTTCTTATAATATAGGCCAAGTTTAAACGTTCGGACACTCCGTGCATTTATATACGTTTGTAGCATGGTCAAGTCTGAACGTCCACAAAAAAATACGATGTTTTGATTTTTGATGCTGTCCGTTAGTTGAAAATGTCAGACTTGATCTGCGAAGCTTGAAGAAAAAGAAAACATAGAAACGTTGAGCGTCCTCTATCAACAATAGATCGAGGAGAATCCCTATGGGACTACCCCCAAAGAAACCTGCCAGAATAGTTCAAGACGGTACTGAAGGCATTGAATAAGATGCAGGGACGTTGACTGGTTGCATAAAAAGCTTATGCCTTATGCTCTGGGCAATTCGCACCTCCCTTTTTTTGTCTTTTTTTTTACAATCCCTCCCAGCCTTTCTCCACTTCTTTCTTTCTTCCTTTATATCTCACGATTCGCTATGTACAAGATCTTGCTAAGACCTCCGCACGTAGCTGGTGAGTTGAGAATTGGCACATTGACGACGAAGTGACGAATCGCATATGAACGACGAATCCTTTCTCGAGAATTTTCGAGACAGGATTTCGATTTCGCTTTTGGCGAAGAGTCTGGTAATTTTATTTTTGGCGAAAGGACTCGATTCCTGGTGGATATTTAGGAGTTCGTCTCGCTTGGAAAGAGAATGCAGGTCAGCACTTTTAACATGTTTTACCTCACGAGCAAAATTGATTTTGCAACTGTAAATACTACGTTTTTAAGGTGCAAATTTCAAAGCTCTCCAGTATTAGGAAATTTGCGGGGCATGAGCGAACTTTCTATACACAGTGAAATATTAATGTTGGGGCACTGGAAAGTTTTATATTTTTATTTATACATAGCCACTTTTTATGTTAGAGATAACTTTTGGGCCTAATTAACCCAAAAGTTGCTCATCTTAAATATTACAGGACAAAACGGACGATTTTTTTAAAATTAAAATTTCAGTAACTTGAAGTTGAACTTGCGTGTTCTCTGAAATAAAACAAAAATATAAGCGGATATACTGCCGTTTCCTGAAGAGTTACGAAACTTTAAATAGGTTCAACGCAGCCACTGTTTTACTCGTGATTGTGAAATGGTTTTTTCATTGCGGGAGGGCAATAGTACTTGGACGTAGACATCGAGCTTGTAAGCTCTCGGGGGTAATTCCGGATTGCAAACTGGTTTTAAGCCCCCAAGCTCCCAATAAAACGAGGAAAACTATTCTTACATTCCCAGGTTTTTGGTGAAAATGGCTAGGGATTAACCCGATTGACTTTCGCGTCGCCGACTACGCTTTCAGCAATTGTAACGGTTATAATAACAAATCTTATCAACGTTCTGGTCAGTAAGTTCATTCTGCGGGGCTTGAAACGCGACTGTTATGGAGTTTTCCGTTTGCCTTTCTCGCAGCTTCCTTTTAACTGTTCTTTCATTGTAGGTTAATGCTTTTCAAATAGAATTATTCTTTGTTGAAATCTTCCATAATTTTTCCTTTGCGATTTCAAAATAATAATTCAGTAAATTATGTTTCAATTATAGTAATTGAAGACATTAAAGCACGGTATACGATGGTAAATATTTTACTCTGCTTTGGATTTTACTATTTATAACTTGGCACCATAGTGGTTATGTTATCTAAATTAATTTTAAACATGTATTCAAGAATATTTGAGTAACAATTTAATGTTCATAATTTTTTGGATGCGTTTTAAGAAATTTCTTTGGGAGTAAAATAAACAAAGTTTATGAATATAAATATAGCCGAAATAGTCACTAGTGAAAATAAAAATTAGGTGTCTGGAAGATGTGTTGTAAGTCGTTACTCTATCCGCCTGTAACGTGTGGTTTGTTAATATATATTTAAACAAATTAGAAATAGTAGGACACGTGTGCAGATTAAGAAGGTTTCAAAAGTTTAGCCTAAGTCTGACTTTTTTCAAGCATTAATTCTCATTGTATAAACCGTTGTTATTTTTTTCAATAATTTATAACCTTATTAATATCGCTAACTAATATTATTATCTGAATGCTTCAACTAGATTTATGAATGATAAAAATGATTTCTGGATTTCAAATGTTTATATATTGGTTAAATAATTTATCATTATTTAAATGCATCTTTTTATGAAAAGAACCTAAATAAAAGTTTGTTTGCTGTTTTTTGATACGTTCCACTACTTTTCCTTATTCCAAGACTTTTAAAGCTACTGCAAATGTAAATAGTTTCGAAATTTCTGTTAGATTACAAATTAATAATATTTTTTTATTCTATGAAACTCAAAAATATTTATAGCTGAAGTTTAATATTTCATTTTTCAATGGAATTTTTTTGTTGACTGAATAGCATTGCAAAATGAACCTTTGAAAAATTTAGTTTTTGTATTTTTACAACAATATTTATAAAGGTTTTTCTCGTCTTTATTCACGAGAGAGTCATTCCTTTCTAATATCACCATAAACAGTTGCGATGGTTTCTAAAGGGGTTATGTTGTATTATTTATATTTTTATAATTGTTCATGGCAATTATTAATTAATAGTTTCTATATTATAAATCAACTGTAGTTTCTTTTTTTGAAAAATTAAAAAAAGTAGCTATGTTTTTTTCACAAGAATCGGTGTTTCCACTTTACCTTCGAATCCAGACAAAGAAACTTATTATGTACATAATGTACTATATTTAATCTCAGTAACTTAGCCTGCAGAAAGACTGAGGTCCTTATGACAAAACACATATCTTCGTCGATAATGTATTTACCCCGCGCTCGAACCTTGTGCATAGACTTTTTAAAACTAAAGGTGAAAGCATCGACAATAGTAATTTTGTAATTGTGAATTCTCTTTATAATATATATTAATAAGAATATAATAATTTAATATAGCTTTAATAACCTTTAATGTGTGCATTAACAGTAACTCAATAATGAACTTGTTAAAACTGCTAACGCCTGTCTAAATACGAAATAGTGAAGACGGTTACTGCTCGCAAGAGTTAACAGTATGTTCAAAGTTTTCCTCATATTCCAAGTAAAATTGTAATGTTACATGACATCAAAGTCGCTTATTCAATTAAAGTTGTTCTGACTTCTATTTAAACTTTCTGTTTACTTAGGAGTCTGGTCCATCATTATAATCCAATTTTCCCTCATAAAAAAGTTTAAAATACACTTTCTTTCTATAAAAAAACGCCACTGAGACATTAGTTCGTAAATAAATTAAGTGCAGTTTCTCACTTCTTTGAATTTTAGCCTCGTCATTCAGACGTGTTGAAATTCTGCATTCGATTCCTCTTCCGAACTGTCCTGACCTGTTTGCAACTTAGAAGCAGTGGTTTTCGAGGTTTGCGTTCCCACCAGAGTTCGGTTGGCGTTTGGGTAAATAGACTTTGAACCTGAATAGCAGAGAATTATTTACAGGGGTTTATTGTAGCGTCTCCTGGTGGTTGTGGAAAGGCGCTTGAAGATAGAAATGCAGAAATAGTGGAGTTGGCATGGATTGCACATTTATAGGGTCAAAGTACATTTGCGAAATGGTAGCGCGCATAAGGTGCCTGCTCTGGAAACGTGATAAATATTACCTTCCGTGTGTATGCAAAGTTAGAGTGGCAATGAATTACCCCTTGCGAGAGAGTATTCCCTTCTTTGCTCCATCTGTTCCTCCTGAGCTTTCTTCGCTCCACTTACCTGTACCGAAAGAATGTCCATTCTCTCTACTTCGGCTTTTACGACCCGTAAAAACAACATTAATGCTTACAAAATGAAAGTTCCAGAAAACACACGCAGAAAACTAATCCAATTTTATTTTATCGTTAATCTTACATTTTTGCGTATAGTTCACATGATAAATGGTAATATTGTTTTTTCAAACTTAAACTCCTGTAAAAAATATATATTCTAGTTCTGTCCAATAAAATTTGCTGCTTTATCCCTCAATATAGATAAATGTTCCATTATTTTTATTATTGCTCTATAAGATGAAAAAGCTCTTTTTTATTTAATTCCACAGTTAAGAGGATTACTTTATTTATTTTATCTTATTTCATTTTATATCCTAAACGTTTCTCATTCCATCTGTTTTAATCCTACTTGATTCTAAACTTGTTATCGTAGTAAATTCCTCTTGATCAACTTGATTTCGAAATTAGATGAAAATGATATTTAATGCTTTCATACAGGTTTCGAATTTTTTATTTGATCAGCAAAATGCGTCTATAATTATCAGTTGTTATACCGCATTCAAGCCATGAACGTCTACATGCTTCCATGGAGACTTTTAACCCAAAATAGAATTTGAAATTTATCGAACCCTGAAAGAATAACATTTCTGCAACATTGCTACTGTTATAGTTTTAATGATGAGTTTATCTTTCTGAGTTAAGAATGCAATCATTCGATTAAACATTTACTTATTTAACTTAAAATTTGAAAATTTCGTTAGCAAGTCATTCTTTTGGCTAAAAAATTCAACAGCTTTGCTGGTGAATCGTCTTTTTATGTCAAAGTTTACATTGTTTTTCGTTAAACAGTTCACTTATATATTTTTGGTTAAAAAGCACCTTTTTGTAACTTTACTTTTTGGTTCAAAATTAAATTAAATGATCGTGGAAATTTTCTGTCTGTCTTGACTGATTATGAAAATTCGTCTTTTTTGGTTTTTCAGATATGAGAATAATATTTTTTATTGTGAAAGAGCAATGAAAAACAATCGATTGGTGTTACTATACAAAATTCTGTTTTTTTTTTCGCATTAGGTCCCTTCTTCGCGAGCGGTCTCATATTTGTCTGTTTAAAAATACGACGTTTTGGTGTAAAATTGAAATCCCCGTTTAAAATTCGTTTGTTTAGTTGCTTATTCGTTATTTTAGTTTCAAATGTATCTGTTCAGTTAAATATAGAACTATTTTTCTGTATATTCGCGTTTTCTAGTTAAAAAATATTTTTTTAAACTCAAAATTGAACTATTCTAGTTTGAAAATTCATCATTACTGCCGAAAATTCATTTCCTCAGCTGAAAATTCAACTGGAAGAAAGAAATTTCGTATAAAAGTAACAAAAGTTTCTTCGAAATTTCTTATTAAAATATATCTTTTTAGAAAAGTTGAAAGATGGGTTGAGATAAAAAGGTATAAAAAACTAAAACGAAATGAGAATATAAAAGTGGTTAAAACTATTCAACAAAAGTAAGCGTCTCATTTATATATTTTTCCAACAATTTTTTTTTAAAGTTATTACCAATAAAAGTTCTTGATAATTTTGTTTTCAAAAATGGATTACTCGCGAACGGTTCATTGGATATAAATAATTGAGTTATGAACATTTTTGTTACGAAGCATTCTTTACGCTCAATAATTGTTCAGTAGTAAAAACATTTTTTTATTGTTTGAATAATTGTTTTTTTAAACAATTGAAAATTAATTAAACTTCTCTGCCTGTGAAAGAATTCCTCTACGTTCAAATAGATTTTACAATCTCTTCCGAAAATGTTGGTGAAAAAAAGTTTGTATTTTGCAGTAGTTCAAAAGTTATTGATTTTTTTGTGACCGCGCTCCGACTTCCAGCGCTGGTCAAGCACGTTTGGACTTGCGCAGCTATCATATTGAGTACAATATGACACGAAGTTTCAAGTAAAATGCTAAATGTTTACGAAGAAATGAATTGTTGAACAAGTGGTTCCACTTTCTACCGGGTATAGTTAATCTTTTAATCAAAAAGATGAATTTTCAACAAAATAGATCTATTATCAACTAAAAAAAATAGATTTTTAACCAAAAGTTAAATGGTAAATGTTTTCAGTTGAAAAGATGATGTTTTTAAAATGATGCTTCATTCTTTTAATTGAAAATTCATCTACTTTGTGGAAAAGTGAACTATTTTGATTATATGAATATAATCAAAATAGTTCACTTTTCCACAAAATAGATGAATTTTCAATTAAAAGAATGAAGCATCATTTAAAAAAATGAATTTTTTAAGTAAGTGGATCAACTTTAAGCCAAGAAATAGAGGAAAAATTGGATATTAAATTATTTTTAATAAAATTATTGTGGGTATCATATTAAGTACAATATAAAACGAATTTTAAGCGGAATCGATAAATGTTAATCAAAAAATGCATTTTTAATCAAGCGGTTCAACTTTTTACTAGGTATAATAATAGTTTTATCAAAAAGATGAATTTTCAACCAAGAAAACTTATTTTCTTCCACAAAAAAATAAGGTCGTTAAAAAGATTAGTTTTTAATTTAAAAAAATAATTTTCAACCAAAAACTTAATTTTCCAACAAAAAGATGAATTTTCAACTATACTAATAAAGCTTCAACACAAAAACTAAATTTTTAATAAAATAGTTTTATCTTCAACAAAGTATAGTGAAATTTTCATCTAAAAAGATTAATTTTCTGCCAAGAAAGTATTTTTTAACTACTCGATTCAAACTTTCAACCTAGTACTTTAATTTTAAACCAAAAATATGAATTTTCAATAAAAAAATTTACTAGTTTGCATTTAAAATAATGGAGATTTTTAATTTAAATACCAAATACCAACAACTTGGTTGAAATTTTCACTATACTTTGTTGAAGATTAAACTATCCCGTGCAGAAATTTTCATTGGGAGCCGGTCGGGCCCCGATCAGGAAAAATGTGGGCCCGATATAATAATCTGTCGAGCGCCAGAACGTAAGTGAAACGCCCTAACCTACAGGGCCCAGATCTGGGCATCCAAAATGGGGGTTTCGTCTGGTCTAGATATGGACACTTTAATTTTTTATTTTTTTAATTAGTAAAATTTTGAAGGTTTTCCAATAAAATTTTTTCAGACTTTATGTTATACTAAACTTTAATTTAAAAATATTCTACATTATTGAAATGTTTGTATTCCTTGAATTTATCATTAAGAGTTTTCATTTCGGATAAGACTATTATGTTTAAGAAGACAGTGTTCAAATTTAGAGTTATTAAACACACACATTCATAAACGAATTTCAATTATAAATATTTTCAGATCATTTTAATATTCTTAAGGAATGTCTTTTGTTTGACCAACGCACATCCCGTGTAAGAAGTTAATCAGGGATCCGGCCGGGTACCGGCCGGATAGACCCGGTTAAAGCTGAGCGCTGGTCAGCAAGGAAATTGGAGTAGAATTTTCACCACTTATAATAGAAACTCGTAGCAATTGTTTCACGTCGAAAAACACGTGGTGGTTTTAGGTTAGGAAGGTACACAGAAAAAATGTATTTGCTCTT
>NC_046660.1:103514578-103518235 GCF_010883055.1 Belonocnema kinseyi | reverse complement strand
TATCATGCAAATAATTCGAGCATGCGGAATGTGGGACATGAAAAGGAAGCATTCTAGATGTCCTTCTTAGACATGCAATGAAAACTCTTTTGTATAGAAGAAAGTTTTATAAAACAGAAATTCGAGAAAAAAAGAATCTGCAAAAAAAATTATTTTCACGATTTTATTTGTCCTTTTTTCTCGTAAAGTAAACCAGCATTAGAAATGTTAGGATACCTCCCCCCCTCCCAAATAGTATAGTATCAGGGGGGGGGATTAATTTAAATGAAATTATTCCTAAAAGACAAATGTTTACAAGAGTACAAAGACAGTTGAATTGTCATCACGCACAGCTAAATTTGCAAAATTAATTTTAAAAAAAATTTACCATTTTAATTGAACCAAGAAATACGAATTTTTTTAATAAAGAAGAATTTTGTTGCACTTTACATGAACCAAGAAAGACGAATTTTCTAACAAAAAATCATTTTTTTCCTGAATAGTCGATTTTTCAATTTATAAAGCATTTCCCAAATATGAAAGAGTTAGATTTTCTAAAGAAAAAATTTATTTTTAACAAACAAACAAAAAAGGATTTAAAAAAAGTCAAAAATTTTAACCGAAGAGATGAAACTTGAAAAAAATTTCTAAAAAAGTATCTCAACTTGCAACCAAATAGTTTAATTTATAATCAACAATAAATGTTCACCAAAGAAGTTCATTCTCAACTTAATTGTTGAATTTTAAAGCAAAAAAGTTTCCACAAAATACATGGATTTCCAACTAGAAAAGATTAATTTTTAATTAAACGTATTAATTTTCAATCAAAAATATTTAAAATTTACATTTTTATTTAAAAAAGTTAATTCTAAGCAAAAAGGAAGTATTTTTTAACAAAATAGTTACATTTTCTTGCAAAGATATGAGTTAAAAAAGTGAATGTTTAACAAAACATTTCAACATTGAACCCAAAAGATGATTTTTCAACCAAGAAGATTTATATCATAACAATGGTATAGTCACATCTTACAACAATGATGATTTTTTAGTTAAAGAGTTGCATGCTCAACAAAATAAATCAATTTGCAACCGAATCGTAGAAGTGTTGAACAAACGAGATGAATTTTCAGCTAAAAATGTAATACTTCGCATTTTAGCGTAAGATCGAGGAGAAGGGAAAAATGGTATGTTCCTTCAGAAAAAAAAATAATTCTAAAAGAAATTAGGAAAGGGTTGACCAGCGGAAACAGTGTAATATTGAACTTTACAGTTGGATGGCCATTTTTCGAAAACTTGCAAACTTCGTTCAAATTATTCATCATAAAACGTACTAAATGTCATCTAAATTTTTAACGTTATTTTCACTGACACCCCCTTTCCTCTCTTGCGAACCGTAGTTTTTGGCATGGCCCCTCCCCCCTGAACTTTTTCACGCAGTTTATGTGTAGCCTCTAATATAAAAACTAATTTTCTCCCATGAATAATGTCCTTGAAAAAAAATGAAGTGCCTTATAGAGCAGGTAATGAAAAATTATACTGAGCTAAAACTGAATTGATTTTGGGCCCGTGCGCTATATGCTACAAGTTTGCAATGGTTAATTTAAATGTAGTTTGTTCGCTAGCTTACTAGATCATTTCATTTAAAATGATCGCCTTCTTCTCTGTCTTAATTGCTACATTAACACAACCCACGATAAATGGCTACACCGAGCCCAACCACAAAAAAACTATATTCATTTGCATTGCATGCAGAATTTATAAAACCTACTTTATATGCTTGTCGTAAGCGTATATGGGAAGAAAAATGCATTACCACCAAGAGTTATTATATGTTTGGTGTTTATTATGAGGTCCCTGTTGTTTAGCACTCAAATGCTCATTAGAAATTCTGTGCATATTTTACAATAATGATGGAAAATGGACTGCCTGCTTTGCATGCTCTCCTTCGTTGTTCTTTTTTTTTTACTTCCACCTCATTCCTTCGAAACTCAGCCATAGCATCTGTCTAGTTTCAGCGCAAAGTTGTTTCCTTTTTCTCTCGAATATAAGCAAAAAGCTCGGCTAAAATAGGACAGATCGTTTAGAAAAAGCATCACATAAGTAAAGGGGAAGATAGCTTAATGTTTTGCTTTTTAAATGAAAAACAACTAACTATTATTCCTATGTCACTATAATAGGTCAACTCAAGGGCCATCAATAAATTACGTAAGACAGTTTTTCAACAATTTTGTTATAAAAAAAAGTAAAATTATTCTAACCTTATACTAAAAGAGTGACTCTCAGGGGATTTTGGAATTTGAAATTGAGATTTTAGAAGAGTTTTTCATGAGATAAATAAATCTGGTTAAAAGCCAATAGAAAATTTGACCATATTCGTCGACATACCAATCTTGCAACTTGCAACCCTCAATCATAATCCCTCAAACGAATGCGAATGAATCATTTCCTTGGAAATAGTGCCGGAGATTGGCTATGACGTTGTGGCAAGTCGAGTTTCAAAAGAGTATATATAGGATTATATCAGTTCCGGGATGAACTCTTTTGCTTGCGCTGAAGAGACGCAATGTACAAGATGTACAAGTTCGGGTACTTGAGAAACTTTTACAATCTTGCAATCTCCTTCGAAAGAATGTTACGGAAATGAGCAAAAAACGCGAGATGAAAAAACGTCAAGCCAGTAAATAGGAATCGGAATTGGAACTTCGAATAAATTTGCAACTATTTACACAAAAATTACTTTATGGAAAAAGGGCAAAAAAAGGGTGAAATATTTCTTAACTACTTTTAAATAGTTCGTAAACTTACTAAAGCGTACTTCACGTCAATAATATTATGAGGCAGTAAATTGCAGTTTGTTTATTTAAAAGAAAAAAAAAACTGATCAACAATTTTAATACACATTCGAGAGATTTCTGAATAATATTGAGTGACATATTTACAGTGCATACCCATAGCCGTAACTTCTACGTGCACATCGGAATAAAATTTAGTGAGGTACTCATATATCTATCCACCTCAAATGCTAGGTTGCAATAAAAATAAGTGATTGCTTAAATTTTTCTCTTACTTTATCCTAGTTATTTTAACCTTACTTAAAAAAGACCAAAAGGAATTGTAATTGTGAAATAGGAATGAGCAGAAAGGGACTTAATGTATAAAAGATAAAAAATGTATACCCGAGTAAAAATGCTTTAGTTGAGTTCGACTTGGCTTTGTCTTGAGTTCGTCTCTAAGACGTCGATGTCTGACTGGGTCTGAAAATTGAGTCCAGGCATAGTTCTTCGTCTTACTTTAATGGTTGCGAAATTAGTGACTTTTAAGATTAGGGATGTCCGAGTTCATTTGTTCCTCTCAAACTGCATGAATCATTTCCAATCCTTAAGTTTTACGTTAACTACCTGTACATTCACATTACTTGCAAAGATTGCTTTATACAAAATATACGAATTTCCGAATAAGTTACATCATAGATTAAAATGCTTCTAAATCTCAATTAAAATCTCATTTCACGCGCCACATCCCGTGTAGAAATTACCCCGGTTGGTTCGATGTTATCAAAGACGTTATTATGGATGATACTAGGCAGTCAGATAAGTCCCTGAAAAATGAAACACGGAGACGTTTTTTTGGCCAAAGTCGGTTTTATTTTTCAACATACTCTCCTTTTAGGTCGATACA
>NC_046660.1:103512139-103514478 GCF_010883055.1 Belonocnema kinseyi | reverse complement strand
AATAATTATCCGCGAACCAAGTGGTTTTTTCAGATTGATTACTGAAACAAGAATGATTTTAATTACGGATCTCGATTTTATTTGAAAACTTCGAGGAAATGACGCACCATAAGTACAATGTGCACTGTCGTTCGAAGTGCGAAACTGCATACTAATGAATGTCTACGCAGTCGCCAGACGCAGAGAGGGATACACATGGCGGTAAATTTCAAAGTGTACATACTAAACATTGTGTGAAAATAGTGAAAATTGTAACATTTCTGCTGATGCACATACCAAAATTGATAACAGTTTTATTTAATAAGGGAAAACATCCCGTGTAGAAATTCCCCCGGTTGGCTCTAATACAACAAGGTTTCTGGTCGGATTCCGGCCGGGCAACTCCAGGCTGGGTTCCATGGACAGGAACCGGGCGGGAGCCGGTCGGGCTACATTTTTCTCGAATCACTAGGTCCGCGGGCGGCCGGTTACTGGCCGGGCCAACCCTGGTTATATCCCATGGTCGGGAGCCGGCTGGGCACTGGTCAGGTTAATGTTTTTGTAGAAATTACACATTTTTTAAGAGTCGTGATATTATAAAAGACGTGATTATGGATGCTGGATGAATTATTATTTGAAAATAATAATTTAAAGATTTATTAGATCAGTGAAACAAAAATGAGCTTTTTAAAATTAAAAAAAAAACCATAAAATTTTCTCGAATAATTTAACATTTTTAATTAAACTGTTATCGATTCTGCTATGTGCAACAACAGATATGATACAATTTTTATAAACTTCTCTATATTCAGACAATGTTTAGTCTGTACAATTTCAAATTTATCACCATATATAGCGCCTGTTGTGTCTGTCATCTGCATAGACACTCAGTAATTTTCAGATTCGCACCTGGAACGAGGATGCTCCTTGCACTCACGTCGCATCGTATTTTCGAAGTTCGCAAATAAAATTGAAACCCATGGTTAAAATCAACCTTATTTCAGAGATTAGTTTGATATCCCCACTTGGTGCGCAAATAATGATTATTTTAAATTAAAATATAGTCTTGTGTATACAGTTTTTACTTTCTTCCTTCCTAACCTTAAATCACCATGTGGCTTTCAAATTGCTATGGGATTCTATCATCAGGGAATACAATTCTACTCCAATTTTCTTGCTAGAATTGGTTTACTTCATTTGAACTTTTAAAGTTCACCGTAATCTTTACGATGAGCCTTACAAGACAAAAAAGTTACCAATTTCTCGCCTGAAGCAATATTTCTTAACCACTTTTTGGCCGGATTACCCGGCCGGTATTGAAGCCGGGATCGACCAGATTACCGTGACGTTTTTAGCCGGATCCCGACCAGCGCCCGGCGTAAAGCGGGGCTATCCGGCTGGGACCTGGCCGGATCCCTAATTGGATTCCTACACGGGATTCATAAAAATGTAATGATTTTTTTTATAGAATTTAAAACAGCTTATTTCTGTTTCACTGCTGTAATAAATCTTTAAATTATACTTTTTAAATGATTATTCATCTACTAGGCAGTGTGATAAGTACCTGCAAATTTTAAGAGATGGCATTAGTATTCACTAATGTGAACCATTTTCGTCGAGCTTGATCCTTCAAATGACGCCTTTCAAAACTTCAGTCATTTATGTTTACGCATTTACAAGTTACAGCACTGAGAAGCGACTAACCTCCGAGTTTTTTTTAATATGGAAAAATCTGAGTTTCGAATTTTGATCAAACACTACTATCTTCGCAAGAAAACGATATCCGATACCAAGGCCAAGCTGGATGAGTATTACCCGGACTCTGCACCGTCGATTGGAACGATTCATAAGTGGTTTACCGAGTTTCGTTGTGGCGGTATGAGCACAGTTGATGCTGAACGATCTGGACGCCCAAAAGAGGTCACTACACCAGAAAATGTCGAAAAAATCCATGATATGATGTTGAATGATCCGAAAGTGAAATTGAGAGAGGTAGCTAATGCTGTAGCCATATCATTGGAACATGTGGGCAATATCGTGCATTCAGTTTTGGGCATGAAGAAGCTCTGCGCGCAATGGGTGCCGCGTTTGCTCACAGTGGACCAAAAACGAATTCGTGTGACAACTTCCCAGCTGAATTTGGCATTATTTTCGCGTAAGCCGACCGAGTTTTTGCGCCGATTCATAACCATGGATGAAACCAGGATCGACTACTACACTCCTGAGTGAACGCAACAGGCAAAGCAGTGGGTTCCACTGGGCCAAAGTGCTCCGAAGCGTCCAAAAACGCAACAATGGGTTGGAAAGGTTATGGCCTCCGTATTTTGGGATGCACATGGCATAATATTCGTGGACTATCT
>NC_046660.1:103467498-103512039 GCF_010883055.1 Belonocnema kinseyi | reverse complement strand
CACACACATATATAATATATGCTGTGTGTGTGTGCAGTATAGTATCATCGTTTGGCGACCCCATCAATTCTAACGTCATACAGCCTCGTTAAACTTTATCTGGCTCACCTAACCCTTCTACATTTTCGTATCTACATATAAGTACTAAATTGGCAGAGGCGAAAATAAGTGACTTCAATGTTCATTTTAGTACCCACAACAAATATACTTGAAAAGAGACTAAGTAGTTGTGGTATTTTTTCCTCTCTTTTTGTTTACCTTTTTTTATTGCACTGATTATGCATTTTTTTTAAATTATTAAATTTTTAGTAAATACATTAAGGATGTGAATTATTTCTACTTTTTAAAATTTTAGCGCATACTGCCACTACTGCATATACTGAAATCCCTTCTACATTTCAATATTCTTTTTCTTGAATTAAGAGATTAATCTGAAAGTGATATTCTTTGTTACAGGTAACACTGCAAATAGTAGGTTGTTCAGTTTGTCGTTGATTATAGCACTAGTCACTACTACTATGTTATAGGTGAGTTTATAAAATTCTAAATTTTTTATAACTTTCTAACATATATTTTAAATACTATTAAGATTTAATAAATCAAGCCTCCGTTTGTTACAAGAATAAACAGAAATATTCTCAATATTCAAATATCTTATAACGCTTTTCGTCCTATGCATACCCGTTCTATTATTCACTATAATAGGCCATTCTATTTTTTAAATTGTTTTAGACAGTGTAAGTTGCAGATTCGGATCCCTTTTTCACTTCCATATCAGTTTTGCTACAATTAATACTCTCGAAATTATTTAAGTTTCAAAGATTAATTTGTTAATAAATAATTTGTATGATTAAAATTTGCACTGTCTAGTATAATGCAATTTTTCGTAAGACTAAAACTGGTCAAGTACTATATAATGTATATAGCGCTAAGTCTAGTATAACGGGAGCTTTCGAGATACGAGCCCTGTATGAGCTCGAAAATCTTTTCTAATTGTTTCAACTGCATTTTATATATTTTGGAAGAAACATAACACTGCTCGCAAAATTTAAAAAATTATATTCGACAATTTTTACACACTTAGTTTTTTGTTTTGTCTGAAATAATAAAAGTATTAGCAATCATTTCTCCTTATCAGCTATTATCTAATCTGATAATATTAAAAAAATTTTATATAAAATCTGATATCTTTAAACCAGGATCGGTTTAAATTAAAAAAAAATTCTGGTTAAAATAATACGTGACAAAATTGTTCATTAATCAATTTAAAGGATTGAATTTATAATTTTTTATCTTGAATCCTGAATTTTGTTTCGACAAGTATTGCTAGTACCATTAGCATTCGTATCTTGTTTTTACACATTTCGAGTTACTTTATGAAGAATCAGAAAAATAAAATATTATTTATTATTTATAGGAATACTGGCTGAGAGCTTGCATCTTGTTTCAAATTAATTAGAACTCACTCCGCTGCAAAAGGGATTCCTTACGTCGCCACTCACAGGAAGATTCACAGCTCGGAGAGATCATTTGTATAATTAAACTTTCAGTCTAAATTACGTTTAGCATACGTAATGCAAAAAAATGTTTTTACATTTCAAAAAGTTTTTGAAAATAATTGATGTCTTTTAACATCAAAAATTCAAGTCATTATACAACAATATACAGTAGTAAATATGTACATACTTGACCGTGTAAATATCCGAAGAAAATTGTAAGCAGTAAACAAAACTCCGAAAAGTTTTGATACGATATCGATAAAATCGAAATATTCACTGAGGAAATAAGGAAACTTTTATTCAAATATTTACCTCGGCAATATGATGTGGGATAATAATATTGTTGTAATGTGTGCATATGAATTGTAATAATTCCACATGAACGTTCAGGATGAAGTTCTAATTTTATAAAATGATCAATTATAATTTCGTGCTACAAAATTAATTTCTAATCTCTTGTATTAAAATTAAATAATAATTCTTCATGTGAAATTTCATCCAAATAATATATTTTTAAAAACTCTTGTTTCTAGATATTATATTCCACAATTTGAATATTTTAGAAGTTGCATATGCACAGAAATAAAGCGATTAGAGTAAATTATAAACTTATTTGATTTACGCTTTACTGCTACATTGCAGAATCCCAAAGAATATTATATGCAAAGAACTTATTCCAACAAGAAAGGAAATAAAGAAATAGAGGCTACTCTTTTTTGTTGACATTGAATTACACTAAGTGTAGTTATTTATTCTAAATTTGAATACAAGACATGTCAACGGTGAGACAAGGAATTTCAAATATTTCTTGTATCGACTGTCATCGAATTTATGTAGAAATTAAAATTTCTATAACAATCTAGTGTAAAAAATAGAATTATGAAATTTGGAAATTTATTATATTCTGAAGCTGAATTTCTTCAGCGATTCAAGGTATTTGTAAATTTCTTCTGAACGTACACGACTGTGTAGAATATTCTATCTCTCCCTAGTCTGATTTTTCTACCAATGTTGATTCAGCGTCATTAGTCGAATAAACACATGGCAGAATGTTACTGGTTCTCCTTTTATAAAATAGCGAAACCTATATTTATTTTAAGAATTAAATTCTCCTTGTATTTAAAATTTTTATATTTAACTCCGTTATTTAATGTTAATGGGAACCAATAATATTTCATACAGCTTGTAAAATATAATATAACGAAATAAATCTAATCTATAATATAATATTTCTTGGCAATAAATCTAACATTGTAAATAAGATGTGTGGGGTGTATAAAAGTTCATAAGGGTTGTTTGAGAAACAGTGAAAGAAACACGAATTGTTTCAGTCGAAAAAATTCTATGAATTTAACCTAGTCTTGTAACTAATCACACAAAATATACCAAATAAGCAACTGACAAGAATAATATACATTAGCGTTAAGTTTAAACTAAACAAAAACAGAAATTATTATATTTACATATGTAATATTGATATTATATGCGTTTTACAGTGTAATGTTTCCGATATAACAATGCCGAAGAATAAAAGAATTTGTTACTAAATTGTTTCATTTTCAAATAAATAAATATTAAAACCTTATTTCCTTACATTAGAAATATTGTAACTTATTCATTTATGAAAGAACTTTATAAATTAGTATTTATTTGTTTTATTTTTTTATTTATTATTATTTGTTCTATATATTAAAAATGATATATTATTTCTTAGTTATATTGGATCATTGATATTCAACTGGTAACTCCTTGCCTATGACATTTTATTTCTTAGCTATTTTCTCGGAGAATTGATATCTCATATTTTCCACAATCTTATAAATACAATATAAATATGAAATATAAAGAATATTGGATGAGATACCTGCTGCCTAATAACCCATTTCTTAACTTTTCAGTTTAATTAAATTATTTACATTTTCTTCTTTAAAAAAGGTTAAACATACATAACAAATTTTGAACTTTTATCTTCAATGTTTAAGTGCCAAATTAAAGAAACTAAGGTATTTATGATTTATTTTTTTAACAAAATTAGGTTGCGATGACTAAGAAAGTATTTGGTATAACAAACCAATTTATTTGGCGTAATATACCTAAAGTCCCAGTTTTCAATATGGCTGATGTGAGTTCATAACCTATTTATTTTATTTTGCAAAATAAATGGGATATTTATTGTCTAACGAAAAAGCTTGGAAAGGAGAAAATACTTCGATTCAGTAAAATACATTTGGTTCAAAGAGAAGTCTTTCAAGTAATTACGTATTATCCTAATGGAATTTGATTGGGATTAATTTCTTCTTTGAAAATTAAACGCATTTTATTCAGTCAAACCATTTTTCTCACCTAAGCATTTTGTCGCATAAATGAGATATTTTATTATGAAATCTAATACAATTTTATTATAAAATTTTTATAAAAATAATTGCAAAATTAAAATTATCCTTTAATAAACCTATACATCAAACTCTCGCTTTCAGTCAAGTGTCGGGGGTTGTCTTTAAATGGCCTTGGACTGATATTGGGGAGCGAGAAATGTAAACAGTAAAGGCTGCCTTACTCGGTTCCAATTGGAATATATATCTATATATAATATCGCAACTGCTCTCGCCCTACTTCTCTGGGAAACTGCGTTAGTCAGTAGTTCCAGTAAGGCTGAGAACGGGGTGACTGAAAGCGAGAGTTTGGTGTATTGTTATTGCAACCAAATAATGTTATGGTTTTAAGAAAAATATGGTTAATTCTCCAGAATGTATATTTGTTTGGCCAAAAAAATGTTTTGTTTTGTTAACAAAAAAACAAAAAAATTAAATAAAATGTGTGCGGCAGTGGAGCCTCGAGGCAGAAGTGACACTTTACGTGGGCTAGGCATGATATCGAGTACACTCATGCACTGATAACGCGCATGAGTACAAATGAGCTTGTACAGCTGTGGAATAGTGGGGAGATCTCATAGTAAGAGAGTGAAGAGCGAGAGAGAGAGAGAGAGAGCATATAGAGGCTTTGCTTCCGATAGAAATAGTGGGGATATCGAAGAGGAATGTCAAGTTAAATGTTACATACTTTTCACAATAATTTCAATTTCTCTTTCAAACATAAAGCAGATACTATTATCATCAATAAGTTTCTTGAAAGTAATCCAAGAATTCCTTCATAACTTCAGCCCCATTATTTAGTATATGAATAGAAATGTCTGAATTCCGAAATAAACTTGAAAGTCTAAGTCTATAATTCATAGAGGGTCGTTCATAAAATTGAATCCTAATGAAAATCAATCAGACGACACTTTTTAAAATCAAACAATTTGAAACAAGCTTTTAAAGTTGTTACGGCTGCACGAGAATAAGTTAGCTTTAGTATACATCGATTTCTAATTTTACAATGGTATAATGAGATTCCATTATATCTGGGTGCTCTTGTGAATATAACCGGTTTAATACGTACACGGAGTGAAGTTTCGTATTAACTTGCTTCCCTTTAGATTGAATTTGTGGCCAAGTGTTTGTGCGGATAGGAAATTTCGCTGCAGTTATAATAGACAACATCAGAAGTAGTTATATAATTTTAACCAGACAAAAAACAATGTTTACAGAATTTATTTTCATACTCTTTTATGAAAAAACTTATATTTAGAATTTGCGTTAACCCCATAACGTTTAATGCTTATTTCCCAGAAAAAGAGACGTTTTAGATTTTGTACAGAATTATACATTTTTGTATATTTTATATGTATAACGTCTCAAAAATTCTGTAGAAGTTAAAAGCTGGGATTTTCAAGTACTTGACGTTAATTTTTTTACGGTTTGTTTTAGTAGAAATTGTCCCTAATACCGAAAATATTACTTTTCACTGATATTCAGGTGTTTAAAAGATATTTTAAACAATTTATTATTACTTACTGAAATTTTGTCGTATAATAGAGGTAGAAGGTTGTAATTTTGTATGAATTTTTCATCTTACTTTAAACTTTTAAGTTAAAGCGTTGAAATATGTAATTGAATTTAATAAAAAGAATTGTTTAAGCAATTTATTATTCTTTATAACAATATTAGCTTTCAATAATGCCAGAAAGTTGTGGTGTATTCCTAACTGTCCAAGTTTTTCAAATTTTTACTCATGTAGTCAGTAGTAGTTTGATAAAGCATTTGTTTCCATAATTTAGTACTATTTATAACTATTTTAGTGTGGATTTTTTCTAACATAGAAACAAATATTTAAAATGTACTTCAAAATTTCGATATGAATTACCCTGAGACTAAGTTTTCTTGAAGTTGTTACCGATAGTCTTTAGTGAGGTACTCAGAGACCTTATTATTTACGGACCACTGTCTCTTTACCTTTTATATGTAAGTTAGAAGGAATATTTCCTACACTGAAAAAAGAGATCACTTGATTCAAAGAAATGCATTACTGAATACGTTCAATTTAATATTATTATGATCCAAAGAAATTTTTCTTCTAACAAAAGTGTGTTTTTTATTTGAAAAACACTATTTCCTAGAATATGAAAAATTGTCTTCGAGAAAAGTAATATTTGATTGGACGTATTCAGTACTACATTTCTTTGAATCAAGTAATATTTTTTCTCAGTCTACTAGTAATAAAAGAGTAAGAAAGCAATTTCTTGACTATCGTAAGGCTGTATAGTAAGGAGATGTTATAATAAAATCAAAAAAAATCTTACAAATGATTTGTTTACCTTTTGACATTATAGCAATTTATAAATTTATTCAGAAATTTCTTATATCCTTATACATGTGTATTATTACCAATTACAAATTACTTTTTTCAAGAATCAACAAATGGGGACGCGGCTAGTAGCAAACGTATAGAAAAATGTTCTAGCGCTGGCCTAGCTCAGACCAGACCGTCAGGTTGCCAGCCAGATTGCCTGCTCATCCGATAGGTCTACACTGGTCAGCCGCTAGTAGGGTCTGGTCAGTCGCTAGACACGAGCTGGTCAGTCGCTGGTTATGAGCTGATCAGCCGCTAGTTATCGGCTGGTTAGCCGCGAGTTATTAGCTCGTCAGCGACTAGTCAATGGCTGATTAGATACTAGTGGGAGGACGGTGAGCTGTTGGCTAGTCTCCCTTCTAGAAGAAAATAATTTTATACGAATGAAAATGATTGACCCCATTGAGCCCCTATTGAGACACATAATTGAAACCGATTTATTAAATTAATTTTAATCGGGTGTAGCCTTTGAATCCCATTTATTAAATCGTTTTCAATTATTATTTTTCTTTTTCAATCGTAGCTAATCGTGATAATAGATCCCACTTGGATCTAATTATCTCCTTACGCAAGGGCTTAAGGATGTACATTAAACAAAACTAATTCGAGTTAAAATTGTTTATTTAACAGTAGTTATTTACATATTTAGTTTTTTCTTTTTATTTAATGCAAAGTTACAATTCTTATTTAATCCCAATTATCAAGGCCTCAGTTTTGTCTTCGAAGGATTCTATAGATTTCTATTTAGGTGGATTTTATTTAAAAACATTGATTTAGAATGCATACTGTTGCTATTGTTATGAACAATGATAGTTTCAATTTCAATTAACATCACCGAAATAGAATCATAGAGAACCCTTTGAAGAATAAAATGAGGCTTGATAATTAGAATTAAATGAGAACTGTAGCGTTTCCCTAAAGAGAAAGCAAAAACAAAAACTCTAGTTAACAACTGTTAAATAAACAATTTAAAACCTAAATTATTTGTTCTAAAGTAATCTTAGAAGCTTCCATCAATATTTTCAGAAAACAATAATAGATCTACTTTTTTTGATTTTCTAATTCAGTTGAAAAATTGGCGACTTTTTTGATTGATTGTACGTAATGTACATATTGTAATGTAATGTAATGTTTTTATTTAAAAATCAGAAGATTGGGTATCGAGTATACTATAGCAATAAAATTTAGCTTTTTTCTACCATTTTTTAATTTATAGATAATAAAAGTAACAGAATATTAATCACGTTGAGTGGTGCAAGAAAGATAAGTTACGAAGTAAAATTTTTTTAGTCTTACCTGCTACTTTGTTCTCCTTCATCCCGTGCCAGTCGACTGCGTTCGAGACTGTATCTCCAGCTATTGAAAAAAATTAGTCTCTGTAAGCCTAAATTTAGTTTTTGAATTGTTCTTGAAGAACACAATGGCTAAAATAATGTTTAAAGCTTATAATAGTCTAAAAGGTTTTGCAGCCAAAAAAAGTTCAGATCAGGATCAATTGTATTAGGAAGTGTGTCCGATTACAGATTTTCTGCCATATAAGTGTTATATGGCCGAAATAAAAAAAAACTAAAACCTACACATTCTACAAAACTGATCCTAAAAAATATTTTCGTTGTCACAATATAAAAATATTAATATCAATTTAGAAAATAAATTAGAATCTGAAATAAAAGTTTCAGTGGTAGTTAGAAAATGATATATTTCGATCCAAAAAATCTTCAACTTCTAAAACTCTTTCGTAACTATAATAGGAAAAGGCAACTAAAAGCAGTTATCAGACTTGCCCCGGGTCTGATTTTTAATCGCTCATTATTAATTTGCAATTCAAATAATTAAATAATGCTTGATATAAATGTAACGCAGCCATATTTTATCATAGTGTTCTACATACCTTGTTCATTTTCAGGTGAGGAATTATCTCGCCGAAAGGGGGCAGATGGTGTGGTTCGCGTCGGAAGCGCGTCAATTCTAACCTATTATATTTTCTTATGATTATTCTTCTATAATAGATAAAAAGTAGGGTTTCACTTACACATGAAAGGCTAATTAAGAAAATACAGTTTTAAAATGTATTTTATAGTTACCTTTATTTTTTGGTGGCAAGGAAAGAAATATCTTATGATATTTATGAAATAAATATCTGTGATTTGCCCTTAGCTAAATATTTTATCCGTACATGACCTTCCTAGCATAAGCCCACTTTGAACTTCCCAAATCTTTTCTTCTGTTATTTTCATTACCCTACGAATAAATATTTTTGAGTGTATTTTGCTAACAGTACTTAATAAGCTGATGTCTCTGTAATTATTGCAGTCACTTTTATCTCCCTTCATTTGTATATTGTAACGATAATCGCTTTTTTCCAATCGTTTGGCACGTCTGCCATCTCAAAACATAAATTTATCAATTCGCACACTCTATGTGGTATCTACTCGCAATCGTGTTTAAGCATTTCAGCACTTCAGTTACACAGACTTTCTCAATTGAGTTGCCTAACGCATCATGTTCAACATCCCAGTTGTGGTGTCCAATAGCTTTATCTCTGAATTGCCCCCTAAAATAGACTCTGAAAGCATCTAGTATCCCATCTGCATCATATAGAATTTCCGCATTACTATTTCTTATGTTGACAAATCCTGTACTTTTATTTCCCTTCATTTTTTCATAAAGCAGTTTCTTGCTTCCTTCAAAGTCGTTTTGTATTTTCTTCTCTTCTTCTGCTCTAATTTTATCTTTACTTTCCTTCATTAATCGTTTGAGTATTCTCTCTTTCTGTCTGTAATCATTTATGCGTCTATTTCTTTCCTCATTGCTAAGACCTGTGATGTTCTAAGTTTTCCGGTACGCTTCTTTCTTTGCATTGTGAGCAGCCTGAATTTTATCAATCCACTACGCATCACCAGTCATTCTTCCTACAACCGCAGTAACACACACTTCTATTGCACACCTAACAGTGATATCACGGAATATTCTTCATGCACTATCTATATCTTTGTTTTTTATAAGCTCCTACCATGTTGCCCTATTTATGCTTTCGATTATCTCATTTTGGAAATCTATTCGAACATCCGAGTTCTGTAGGTTCTGAATTTTTATTCACGATTGTTTAGTTCGCTTTGTTCTCTTTTTTCTCCATCCCCGACCTAAGTTAATTTTGGAGATCAGAAGGTAATGATCAGTGTTGCATTCAGAACCCCTCATGACCCTTGTATCTTTGACTAACTCTCTTAAGTCTTTCATCCGCAACAAAAAAGTCAATTTTACAGTGGTTATTTCCATTGGACCAGGTGTACATGTGGATCATTTTATGCCTAAACCAAGTATTTATAATTTCTAAGCGTAAGCCAACTAATTTATCTCCGTTATAGTTTGTTCTTGGATACCCAAAATTACCTAATACTTTTTTCGTATCTTGATTTTGGATTCCTACCCATCCATTTATATCTCCTAGCAGAATTATTCTTTCACCTTGCTCGCAAATATTTATTGTGTCGTTTAAAGTATTCCAGAAGACGTCTTTTACTTATCTAGGATCACTGTCAACTGGCACGTAGCATGCTATGATAAATAATCTTCTGATTCCTACTTTCATTCTGGCCCAAAGCAGTCTGGGAGATACAAAAACATGATCTCCGAGATGCTGTTTCGCTATTTCATATAAAATCAGACCTACTTCTTGCCTACCATGGGATTCACAATCTGCTCCGGATCATATTTCAAATCCCCCTTTCAACACGCCGTTTTTTATGTCTTTAGTTTCGCATCTCTTTTTCTTTATTTCAGGCACACAAAAAATATCTAGTTTCCTTATATGCATAGTTTCTCGCAATTCTTTTACCTTGAGATCATTTACTCCCCTAGCATTCCAAACACCCAGTCTCCATTCGTCGCCGAAAACTTGACCTTTGCATTTACCGTGTGCATGCTTTCTGTCAATTAAACTTCCAATCCGTTTCGAAGCTATTTTATTGTTTGTATTATTCATTGTTTATATGATACGCCCAACCACCACCTGTATGCTATACATTTATTTTGCGTGTCAAAATCATGTCTAAGTTAAGTAGAAATTCGTCATATGGTGGAGATTGTAGTTGTAACGTCAGTCCCAGCAAACTTCAGTTAATAAGGGAGGGTTGGAAGGGGGGGGGCAGAACAGGAACCAAAAGAGTCATCTTGGGTTTATGTTTTTATGCTGAGAAGGTCACCAGCCTTGAGCAGCGTTGTCCTTAATATAAAATCTCTAAACGATATTGTCGATTTCGATTGTCACAATACCAGATTTCATTGCTATATGCATGCGACACGAGGCGTCAGTGGATTAGAAAGCATTGGAAAATACCGAAAAAATTGTCACGATTGCTCGTTCTTTGATAGCTACACGCGTGCGACACAGCAAAAATATCTTTGGACAGAGGCATCCGTCAGACAGTAATGGAACATTACACGTGTTTCTTGAAGTTAATGATCCCAACGGAGCTGCCTTGATTTGCGCTTGTCTGGATTTTAGTGACTTTCATTGGCTACGGTGTGCGTCTGTACTAGATTTTCAAATACATACGCGAACTAGAGCCAATGAGCGACGCACAGGTCAAGCATGCGCAAGTATTTTTGGATCACTGTTGGGAATAATAATCGAATAGAAATTCGAAGTCGATAATACGAATCAATGCTTCTCCTTTACCACCACCTTGCCACCCGTCCGCAAGACAAGGCCTTTGCTTGTTATTTATGATCGAATTCTTATTTTAATTTAAGCCTCTCTGCTTGTTATTTATGATCGTATTTTCATTTCAATTTCAGAAAAGACATTTCAAAGCCTTCAAAGCATTTAAACGAGCTATTTGGATCATTAAATATATGTACCTGAGTGTCTGCGGAGAATTTCTCAGAGCTGCTCAGAGCCTTAAGAATTTTTAACATATACTCTGAGGTTTCTATCGGTAGGACTATTATAATTTTAATTACAAGCTAATGTTTAAGTTATTATTTTTTATTAATATAAACATTAACTTTAACTAATATTTCTTTGAAGCATGAAATTTGTAATAATTTTTGTTACCAAAATCCATTGCTGGTGTAAAATGCGAAAACAGATTTTTGAGATTTTGAGGTTAGGAATTAATTTTAAAATACAAGAGCAAACTGCTGGTCGCAGAATTAAATACTTCAATTTCATTTTCTACCAAAAAATCTAAAATTGGTTGAAGTCCTGTTATAAAAGATTAATTACAGTTTCAGATACAGAACTCATCCCTTGGTGTCTTGCATTATTTTATACTAATATGTTGTAACATTAATTAAATATGTATAACATAGAAAAGATAGGCTTTTCATTTATTATTTTTCATAAAAAGATAAATAGGCGCGTGCCGTGGTGCGCGCAAGACTGATAGTATTAGATGGGAGTTCATGTGATCCCATTTGTTGTAATAAATGGATATAAATTACTTATCTTTACGTCAGTTATCGGGTTTTCAATTATCTGCATAACGAAACACAATTAAAAAAAAAAACAAATATTCAAAATTTTTAATTTTCTATTTGGGTTTTTCCCATTCTGAAAGTACCCGCCCGGTATCTCTAAAGTCTTTTTGGAACTGACTTAAAGGTGAAAGCTAGAAACACATGTTAGAGATGGTTTACAATTACGTCACATTCACTGTGACCTAAAAAAATGCTACAACGTAGGTTTTAAGAAAAAGATCTTCTTCAAAATCCTTTCAAGACCATTTAAATTCTCTAAATAAATCGTCTCTAAAGAGTTTAATTTGATAAAACTTTAGGCTTTTCTAGAAAGACAGGCCAATTTTCCAACAATAAGAACAGTTCAATTTTAAATTGAAAATTTTTTTTCTTCCAAAAATGGTAATATATTGATATTAATTACTTATCCTATAATTACTTATTCTATAATTATATAATTATTCATCTTCTTAATCTATAATATTACTAATCCGGAAGTTTATATATTTTGTATAAAGTAATGTTTTCAAGTAATGTGAATGCATAGGAAGTTTACGTACAATTTTAGGAATGGACATGATTTTTATGTAGTTTGAGGGGAACAGATGAAGTTGGACGTCCCTAATCTCAAAAGTCACTAATTTGACAATATAAATATCTGAAGAATCTTTCAAAAATATTCTAAAAACAAGTCAACATTATTAGATATTTTAAAAATACATACTGTTGTCATAATTTTATAATTTTTATAATTTTTCTCATACAATTTAGGTCGAATTGCTAAACAGTTTGCAGTATTTCTGTAATTTTTCATATTCATTGTATATTTTCTGGAAAACTTTGTGTCATAGGGTAGAAACATATTTCAAATAAAATGTGTGCTATTCAAAGATCTACAAATTTTATTTGAAACTTTTTTGCACATCTTTATTATTGACTGAAAAAATAAACAAAAAAACATGAAATTTTTATAGTTTTTGGGGGTTTTGAAGTTAAAAATCAAATTTGCAGGTATTTTCACTATCATATTCGTAATCAGCGCGCCAAAATACACAGGAATACAAAGTTTTTAATTAAACGCAGGCAAACGCTTTTCGGAAGTTTATCCTCGTCTTCATTGCCGATATAAGAAATCTCACTAACAATTCTATGCTTCCAAACTTGCAATGTCCTTTTTGCTTTTGGAATTTTAATTTCGATATAAAGAAATCAATATCACGCCGACAACATAAAACTTGAGATAATCTTGTCTAACCTAATACGACCCGACGCGCTTCCGACGCGAACCACACCATCTGCCCCCTTTCGGCCACATTTGAAAAATACGATCAGGCCCAGATCGGAAATTGGGAATAAGTTAGGCAATTTCTGCACGAGCGGAAACATCAACTTCGATTCGCGACTAACTTGAGAGTTAGAAAATTTCGAGAAATAAAACTAGCTCGAAATTAAGCTTAAGAGGGAGCACAAGATTTTTCGGATAATTCCTCATCTGAAAATAAACAAGGTATGTAGAACAGTATGATAAAATATGGCCGCGTTTCATTTATATCGAGCATTATTTAATAATTTGAATTGCAAATTAATAATAAGCGATTAAAAATTCAGACCCGGGGAAAGTGTGATAACTGCTTTTTCTTGCCTTTTCTTGATATAGTTACGAAAGAGTTTTAGAAGTTTTAGATTTTTTGAATCGAAATAGATCATTTTCTAACTAACACTGAAACTTATATTTCGAATTCTAATTCATTTTCTAAATTGATATTAATATTTTTATATTGTAACAACAACAATATTTTTTAGAATCAGTTTTGTAGAATGTATTGGTTTTAGTTTCTTACTTCGGCTATATAACACTTATATGACGGAAAATCTGTAATCGTTGACACACTTCCTAATACAATTGATCCTGATTTCAACTTTTTTGGCTGCAAAACCTTTTAGACTATTATACGCTTTACACATTATTTGAGCCATTTTGTTCTTTAAGAACAATTCAAAAACTGAAATTAGGCTTACGGACACTAAATTTTTGCAATGGCTAGGAGATACAATCTCGAACGCAGTCCACTGGGATAGGACGAAGGAAAACAAAGTAGAAGATAAGACTAAGGAAATTTGACTTCATAACTCATCTTTTTTGTGCCACTCAACATGATTAATATTCTGTTACTTTTATTATTATTCATGAATCAAAGGATAGTAGAACAGAAGCTAAACTTGGTTGCAATAGTATAATCGATCCCCACCCTTCTGATTTTTAAATAAAAACATTACATTACATTACAACATGTACATTATGTACAATCAATTAAAAAAGTCGCCAATTTTCCAAATAAATTAGAAAATCAAAAAAAGTAGATCTGTTATTATTTTCTGGAAATAAGATATTTATTTAATAATGAAAAGGGGAAGCATTATATAATACATTGCACTGTTTGTATATTATATTTCTGGCTCAACCTTTTTCCGCCATAAATTATTTACTTCCCACCGAAAAGCGGAAAAGCACATGATTTTAAATTACATAACTTATGACTTTTTTCTAACTTTAGCATTTTTCCATTATGAAATATTTATTTCTTTTCGAAAATGAGTTATACATAACCTAAAAGTGTATTATTAGTGAAGGTTATTGGCTATCTAGGCTTTTTCAATAAAAAGTACTAAGCACTTCTATTTAGTCGAGAGAAAACGGAAGATGTCTAAGACATAACCAGAAAATGTATTAATTGTGCATTTTCTTTCTAGTGTAGACTTTTTGAATGATAAAATATCTATTTCCCGGCGAAACTGAACGACATAACCTCAAAAAAAATTGCTACTGAATTTTTTTGGCTAATTAGTCTTTTCCCATAAATAACTATTTAATCGGGAGAAAACGGACGACCTAGAAGAAATTACCTAAAAATGCATTATTTTTCTATTTTATTACCAACTTACCCCATTTTCGTCATGAGATATTGATTTCCTTTCCAACAAAAAAGAAAGACATAACCTTAAAATATATATTTGAATTGTATTTTCTAGCTTAGCCTTTTCATGACCGAAATATATTTATTTGAACCGGCAGAGAAAAATGACCTTAAATTGCATAAATTGTAAATTATCTTGGCCATTTAATTTTTTTCTAACAAAGATGTACCCAGTGGACACAAAATTTTGCGACGTCTTTACGACATCGTTACGACATTTTTACGACAACTTTACGACATTCTAGGTCCATGTCGTTCGGTGTCTTTGCGATATCGTAAAGACATCGTCAGATCATACGACTTATTTACGATATGGTAAACACACCTTAACGACATAGACATAGGCTATCGTAAAGTTGTCGTAAAGATGTCGTAATGATGTCGTAAAGATGTCGCCAAACTTTGTGCCCACTGGGTACTGTTCAGTTGAGAAATACGGAAGAACCACAATACATGACCTAAAGATACATTATTTATTAATTTTATTTCT
Organism: Belonocnema kinseyi; assembly: GCF_010883055.1. NCBI lineage: Eukaryota > Metazoa > Arthropoda > Insecta > Hymenoptera > Cynipidae > Belonocnema > Belonocnema kinseyi. The sequence continues at coordinate 103,496,881 of NC_046660.1, read as the reverse complement.
AACATCGCCTTGCCAACAATAAAATATTCATTTCCCAATGAAAATGAGCGAGGTAACCAAAAAATACATTATTAGTAAAATTTATTGTCTATTCAATCTGTTTTTATTCATAAATAATCATTTTTGAACCAAGATTGCCTCATTTGTAAATTTTATTAGTCATTAAATATTGTTTTTATTAAAGAATACTATGTTTCATTTCTCACTTGGTCTTTTCTTCCAAAAAATACTCATGATAGCCCACAAAATTAGAGTCTAACATAAAATTGTTTCAAGAAAAAATATAAATATTGTTTATTTTAATTATTAATAATTTTCTAGTTGTACATAATTGTGTTTTCCGTGTCTTCACTGCGTTTAGTTTCCCGGCTACTCCATCTGTTGATCCAAGCCATTTGAACCAGCTCTTCGTACCGACTTTCATCACTTCTTATAACGCATGCTTTTATTTTATATCATTATACGCGCCCGATAATTACAGTCTGAATATAACCACGTGTGGGACATAATATGTTTTGGAGAATCGATGTAAGGGCACAACTTCCTATACCAAAAAAAAGCTAGTGTTTGCGAGAGGTCGAAGCCAAGCAATGTCAGATTACTTTAAGTTGTAACGTCAACTGGCAATATGTCTGCACGCCGAGGGCCAAGCAATGAATTATAATTGCTTGGGAACAACTTTATTTTTTTAATGAATTTGAAAAATATACTTTTCCAATGTAAAAGTCTTTAATTAAAAAAGTTTCATTACAGACACTGTAACTTTTTTGAAATAAAAAAAATTTACTGTATTTAATTTAGATTATTTGGACTTCGCTCGCTGATCAGCAGCGTGCCTGAGCCAGAGCAGCCAGTCATGGTGATAAGAATAAGAATACTGTTGTGATAGTGTGAATTTGGTATTTTCTAGAAATCTTAAACACCCTGTAACTTATTCAAAGTACGTCAAAAAAAAATTTGTTGACGGAACATAAGATGTTTTTTCTTGGCTAGCTAACCAGCGCCAAACCTATGCCGGACCAGTCTGTCAAGGTGACAAGAATAAAAAACTGTTTTGATAGTGTGAATTTGTTAATTTCTATCATTTTCAGACCCTGTAACTTTGCTGAAGTATGCACTGAAAGAAATAGTTTGCGAGGCTAATGGCAATCCGAGTTTGCTTGATAATTTTTAACTGAATTAGAAAGAAAATTGTGCTTTTTCAGCCATACGAATTTTAGATTTATTACCTACATGTAAGAAAATCACCAAGCCTAATATGACAAGGCAAGTTTTGTTTGACTGAAATGATAGTTGGGAAAAGTGTAGCATTAAATATATGATTAAAATATCAAAATCTTATAGTGTAGATACAAGAATTTGATGCCTCGCTATCATGGCTGTATTGAACGTATACTTTTATCAACTATCTATTTGAAAGAACACTGCGTTTAAGTGTTGCCTTGGGCATCCGGTTATTTGCTTGATACAACCATACCAATCGATGTATTGTACCGTGCATGTTATGCGAGATTGATGAGCCGGTGAGGTGCGCGTCGACTCGGCATTAGTCGCCGTCTTCAGACTTGTTTTATAGCAAATGAGGTTATTGAAGAAGTTTTTGAATACCTAACTCCAAAATTTGTACAAGATGAAGATTTATTAAATATTCTATTAAACAATTTCTAAATAAATTATGTATTTGACATTTATTTGCCTTTCATTTTTGTATCTTCAGAAAAATATTTGAATTTTTTGTATACAATAGGCCAGGATTTTTAGGTAATTTCGTTATTTTACGCCTGATTTCAATTAAAAATATTATAAAGAATTTTAAATGTTTAAAAAAAATTTTTTAATTTTAAGAATCTTCATGTAATTTAAAAATATGTTTAAGTATTAAGACAGATTTTCAGGACTTATTTGATTTAGAAATCATTTAAAATTGACTAAATTTCTGAAAATATATATATTGATTTCTCTAAAAGCTTTTAAAATGACTTGAAATATTTTTGAATTTATTTTAAATCTTTTTTAATTGCATCAAATATTTAATAATAATTTGTAATATCTCTGAAATTATTATATTATAAATATATTATTATAAGCTCCGCAACATTTTTTATAGAATGGGTTGCAAAAATTTGCAGACGGTCCTACATGAGGTTCTTTCACTGTCAAGCTAGAGGTAGGTGGCGCCAGGGCACGTCAGTCCTGTTCACTCATACACCGGCAAATTCATGTTTGTGTTACGTGTTCGTGAGCCTGTCTGTGTGATCAACAGAACGGAGAACATAACCATCAAAGTCAAAGTTCGTCCGACGCAGTTGTCGTCATTTTTATAATAGTTCAAGTGCGATAAACAGAATGAAATGCAGTGTAATTTCTTGCAAGAGCAAGGTAAAATTCAAATTTCCTTTGAATGAAGCTATGAAAAAAAAGTGGCTAAAAGCTATTGGTAGATCTACATTTGCGCCTAATACACGTGATGGTTTATGCAATGCACATTTTAATCCAAAGGATATTATAACAGAATCTTACAGAAGTATATTTATAATTTCTAAACAGAATAAACTAACACCTATTCATGCAATTTATTTGTATATTGGTTTTATTTTATATTAGATGGATATAAACTGCAGAGTGTACGTTTAAAATATGTCAGCACATAAAATAACCTACAAATCTATTTTTACCTGTCAACCAATTCTGCTTTTCTTCCACCAACTTTTGCTCCTTTACTTTTCAAAATCTCTTTCAATTGTTGCACTTTTAAACCACCGTAAAACTCTTTCCTATCCTCCTGCTTATCCATTTTGAATCAAACGCGAGATTCTTTCCTTTACATTTACACGTCTATACAAAAGAATAGTATAGTTGTGTGAGTGCGGCAGCCATAACAGGACTGACGAAGCCTGGCGCCACCTGCCTCTAGCTTGACAGTGAAAGAACCTCATAGCAGTAGGATATATTTCAGATTTTTTTCTTTGTACTCAAAGCTAGGTTAGCCGCGAGGCTTTAGGCGTTAGGAATGCAAAACATTGAGGGTTCGAACCCGCGACAAATAAAAATTTTCATAGCGTGCGATTATAAATAGTGTACTAATTGTGTAATACAAAATAATTATGTACACCGAACATGTTCAATCGAGGTTACGTCACCCCGGCCTTTAAATTTTACAGAACTTTGTAACACATTTCGTTGAATAGACCAACGCAATGTCAAACAAAGACGATTTATATTTCTTTCCGTGTATTTAAAAAAAAAAGTTTCAACGAAATTATGGGAGGTGCAGCTGAGAGCCATGCGTATGGTTTATTAACCCTAACCAAATTCTGTCTGACGCAGCCATCTTATGTTTAGCCATATCTATTAGAAATTATGACTGAAGCAGTAATATTGCTTCAGAAATTATGGTATGGGCAAAATACGCAAACCGTATCGCTGTAGTTGAGCGAGCATTACATTATGGTTGGAATAACCAGGATTATGCCTTTGTCGTCGAATTATTTCTTTCAGTGTGTCCAAAGAATTAAGTAACCGAACTTAGAACTTTTTTTGTTCCTTGTCTCGCTAATTAGTGCCAGACCTGGACCAAACTAGATCATCAAAGTGATTAGAGGAAAAATTCTTGTTTTAAAAGTTTAAAATTATTATTTTATATCATTTTAGACACCCTGAAACTTTTTTGAAATTTGTAAAAAAAATGTGCTGATGGAATATAAGATTTTTTCTTGGCTAGCTGACCAGTGCCGAATCTGAGTCAGACCAGTCTTCCAGACCAGACGGTCTAGATAAGGCCAAACCTGAGCCAGATTGGCGCCGGACAGTAAAACTACTTTATCTAGAAGCAAATGGAAATCTTAATCTGCAAAATATTATATTTAATGTTTATTTATTACTCGTGCAGAACCAAAGAGCGGAAAAATATTAAAAAATTTCAGGAAAAAACCGCACCTTCCTAGCATTATACTAAGGATGATAGTTATAGAAAATAAATATATTTTTTTGAATGATGTTCATAACTTCGATTATTATTATTACTCTAATTGGAAGGTTGAAAAATAGTTTATAATTGCAAAAAACGGTACCTACCATCATTCTAAGAGAATGTTGTTATAAATAATAACAAATTGTTTATAAAAGTACGTTTCTTCACTTTGATTTTCTTCATTTTCTTTCATTTTCTTCACCAAAATTTGAAAAATTCATTGAAAAACGTCACTTTCTACTTATATTCTGACATAATTACTATGAATAATAATAGATTGTTGAAATTAAAAAATCTTCATTATCGGAAGAAATTAATATACTATGTCCTAGAAATGATTTTTACAAGAACAAACCGCAAAAAAAGGAATAGGTTCCAAAAACTCGCAAAACACACTTTCACATAATATGACACAATAAATATGAAAAATTCAACACGTTATGTTAGTTTTTTGGGACACTGTAAAGTAGGCTCGTGGGCGTGAAATTAAAAATATAACTGTTTGGACGTAATCTGTTGATTTTGAATGTAATACTTTACGGGGTTGGCGTAATCTCCAAATGAAGGGTGACCGTATGGAACTATAGATAACCAGCAAAATAATAATTTTTTTAAAAAGCGAAAAAAATTCTGTGAGATCAAAACCACTATTAGAAGTTAAAATAAGTATCCAGTCCCGAGCTAAGTTGCTGTTAAATTGCAGCCAAAAAAACTTGAATAAAAAATATTATCATGGTTCGGCGAAATTGATAGGGAAGTTGACCATCTTGAATTGACACCAACCTAAGATTAGACGAGAGTTGATTACAAATTGTGATTAAAAATTGTAAAAATCCTTTTACCACGATATGTATATTATTTTTCAACCATTCCAATATCACTTTTTGTTAAGTAAAAAAAAGTGTAGACTCTTTTGTAATAAAAAAATTTTTCTAGTTGAAAGCGTCATGAAACTCAATAACTTTGGTGGAATATCAGAAAAACCCTGATGGAAAACTTTTTAAACCAAAGTAAAACAAAAATTAAAATCGTTTCTACAGATATTTACAAATAAATACAATGAATTACAACCAAAATTATAGGAAAGTAAGACTTTACTATTATTTGGAAAAATATGTCACAACGTTTTTCTTTTTCGACCTAGAAAGAAAAATATCTAGAATAATGTAATAATACAATTTGAAATTAGAGTGTTGTAAAAAATGATAATTAACAATTTTTGTAGCTCTTTTCCAGTAAACAACCTTGGTCTTATTATTTTTGTATAGCTTGTGCCGTGTGTCCAAAATGTAACTTTTTAATTTTTAATATTTTTTCACAAATAAAAGAAAACAAAATAACAAATTTGTACATTTTTCTAGGGTGCAAAATTTTTTTGTTTATATTTTTTCGTATCTCGCATAATTTAATTGTAAAATGGGATTATTCATTTTTGATTTTTTTTCACAATAAAAATAAAAATTATCGACTTTTCAATAAAATCCCAAAAATTATTATGATAATCTTGTAGGGCTTTCAAAAAACAACGTTTTTCTTTTGTTGACGTTTTTTCATATCGTGCGTTGTTTGGCTTAACTGTTTATATTGAAAATGCTATAACTCTGATCATTTTTTTGTATCGAAAAAAGTCATAACATTCAATCGTTAGGCTTACTAAACGCTACTAATGTACTAATGTACATAAAAATTGTATACGCTGACAAAAAAAATGGTTTAAAAAATTTTGGAAATGCTCTAACTTTTGAATTTTTATCAAAAATGACTGGATATAATCAACTAAGTGTCGTCTGTAAAAGAAACCGACGTAAAAATTACCTTTTCTGACTTAGAGGAACTCAAAACTTCGACATTTGATGGAATGCGCAAAGGTCATTTTTCACGAAAAACCAAAACCTTCTCATTGATGAGAATGTAAAAACATGTCAATGTTTAAACTTTAAAGGAATGGTATAATATTAAAAGAAGATGGCAAATAATCGTTGTTAAACAACAAAAAAAGTTAATGTTTGAAGTTTCTTCTTCATGCGTGTAACAAGCGATTGAAAACCATATATGTCACTTAAAATTTGGTCTTTGCAATGTTCTTAATATTTGTCATCCTACGTCGAGAAAGAACAACTTTTTACTCCAAATAAAAATTGAATAACGGAGAAAGAATTGATCACGGTCATCGAAATTAGAAAATTCGAACTCTTAAAGATACAAATTTTTCATTTGAAGCCATGAAAATTAAATTAAAAATCAAAACACTTAAATTGGAACACGCTTTGATTAAAAAAATTTAAAATTAAGGTTAACTGAACCTTTGTTGAATCTTGTGTCTTCATATTCTGAATTTTTTACTTACGTAAAAAAGATAAAGTTTCTCAAAGCTCTGTAGGCTTTGAGGTGTACATTCTCATCGTGATACTCGCGCTGCGCGCTTGATTTTCGACAGACATTTGTACATGTATATTTTTTGAAACACCGTTAAATAATTAAAAAACTACAATCTCTTTTTCATACATTTTTCTCTATCTCGCGTTGTTATTCTAAGAATAGGATTTTTGTTTTCATATTATTTTTAATGGATAAAGCAAAATATCTTACAAGTCTTCTTTTAGATTTTTTACGTATCTAGCGTCTTTTTGCGTAATATGAGATTTTTTGATTTTCTGCATACTACTTACGATAAATAGAAACAAAATTGCTAGTCCTAGTGAAAAATAGTTAAAATTGTGCGTCCTTTGGCTCGAAATTTAAATGCTCTGATGTCAAATTTCTTGCAATTCTAATACTTTCTCAATCAGAAATGATGAGATTGTAATAAACTATTACAAATTTGTATCTCTTTTTTGGGTTAATAACTTTTCCCTATCAGTTTGTTTTCGTATCCTATGTCACTTTACCACACATTTTCAGTTTTATTTTTAATGTCTTGTTTATAATGAAAACCAAAACTACGTGTCAAGTCAAATGTGATTCATACTAAAGTAGCTCTTTTTTGGGTAAACAATTTGTGTTAAATCATTTTTTCTCGTAACTTGTGTCTTTCTTCCACAAATTATTATTTTTTTATTTTCAATGCTATTCTTCACGAATAAAACAAAAAGTACACGTCCTATCAACATTTTTGTTGATTTATCTTTTTTATTTCCTGCATATTTTAACCAGAAAGTAGATAATACATCAATATTAATTAATTAATACATAAAAATTTAAAATTTAAAAAAGTGGAGACCCCCGAGTAAAAATTTTTCGACTTGAGTTCGACTTCGTTATGTCTTGAGTTCGTCTGAAAGACATCGATGTCTGGCTGCGTCTCAAAACTCAGTCGAGACATAGGCCTTCGTCTTATTTTTATGGCAACGGCAGGTAAAACGGCGTTTACTTGTATTAAGTCGAGCCTTGTCTTGGCTAAGATGACGTTTACTCGACTCAAGACGAGCCTTGCCTTGGCTAAGATTATCGAACCTTTATTGGCTCATAAATGAGATTAAAATTGATGAATGAAAATCTTGTAATTATTAAATAAGTTATTTTTAATTAAAATATACAAGATTGTTTAACCATTAACAAATATTAGCTTTTATGACTGTTAGAAATAACCTTTTTGTTAGGGTAGGTACACGCTCGAAGTTATAAACTGCACGTGTTGGAGTCCTAAAAATACGACTCAAGAGATAAATTTATGTCTTCAAGACATAAAAACTTGTCTCCAAGACATAAATTAAAGCCTGGCTCCGTCTCAAAACCGAGACATGCTCAAGTCGAACTTTTCGACTTCAGCATGCCTTGATTGGGGGCAATTCAAGTCGAACTCAAGTCGAAGCATTTTTATTCGGGGATCCATTGAAAAATTGTGGCGCCAAATTTCGGAGAATTCTAATACTTTCTCAATTATAAATGATGAGAATTTAAAAAATTATTGGATTTTAGACGCTCGATAATGTGCGCCTACAAAATGCAAGCTTTTAAAAATAATAGCGTGGTTTTTCTTTCAATTGAAAAGTGTTGAAAGCTTTTATTTTATACACGTATTGCGTGTTTCAATGAAAATATTTCAAGCATAATAAAGTGAACTTAAATAGAAGTGTAAAGATTCAATATTCAAAATTGGCAGAAAATATCGGCTCGGAAATAACTAAGAATCGTGACTGACGAAATTACTCTAATAAAGTGGCAATTTTCAAATGGGATGTTTAAAATATTTAATTTTTGAATTCAATTTGCTCTAAAATTAATTAACGATTAAAATCTGAACGTTTAGGATGGCTGAAATGATAAATTGAAGATTTTATTTTAAAAGCTTTCAACTTACAGATCAATATTATTTGAATAAAGTGGACTTATTTTTATTTTGTCTTCGAGAAAGTTCATTAATAACTAAATGGTTATTATTTAATTTTAAACCTTTTTCACTTTATGAAAATATATGGCAGTTTTAACAAATCGAATTTTGGAACATTTCGTAAAAAATACTTACATATAAGCATGAACGCTTTATCAAAAGAAGTTAAAATCATAATATTTGGAGTTTATAATAAATTTCACATATAAATATATAGTTTATTCATTTGAATTGAATTAACCTAAACCAAACTGCGAAAATTATTCTAAATCTTTCACTTTATTTTAGATATGAATAAAAAAATTAGAAAAATGTTTAGAATGCTATAACTTTTTTATTGAAACTTCTTTCGAGCAGAACAGATGAGACTTTTTTTCTTTGTACATATAAAAAGTTCTGTGAGTTCAAAAAATCAGTGAGATGAATTTGTTGGCCTTTCTCAGTTCTTCAGATGAAAAATTTCAAGTCAAATCACTAATGCGTACACTTGTAGTCGCAGTCAAATTTACATAAAATCTCGAATTACATACTAAAAGAATTAAAGCATTCATTTATTTAAAAAATTATGTATAATAATAAATAATATTTATATCAGTTCATTTTCTACTTTTATACAGGGTGGACACGCTCGGGCTTACCCAAAGGTATGCAAGCTGTCTTGCACGCCAATGCCAATACGTATGCGGGGTTGCATACTTTTTGCTAAGTCCTAGCGTTTCCTCCATGTATACCCAGTGGGCACAAAATTTGGTGACATTTAACGACATCGTTACGACATTTTTACGACAACTTCACGACATCTTATGTCCATGTCATTTCGGTGTCTGCGATATCGCAAATACATCGTCAGATCATACGACTTATTTACGATATCGTAAAGACACCTTAACGGCATGGACACAGGATATCGTAAAATTGTCGTAAAGATGTTGTAGCGATGTCGTAAAGACGTCGCCAAACTTTGTGCCCACTGGGTATTCAATTTTACTTTGTGTAAAAATGTAGTATAAAATAAGCATGAAAATATTAAATGAGTTAATAAAATCAAGAACGAAGTGACTTTATACTTCTTTTTAGTAGCCATAAGACATAACCTCCGGAACTACAAATGACGAAGGAGAACTCAGAAAACGTCAAAGTAGTTTAATTTTATACAACTTTGGTCCTTTCCATGACAAACGTTTTATTGCGTACAATTAAAAGTTCGTATTGAGCATAAGCTCTAAAGTTAAAGCTCTCTCATTCGCTCCTCTAGCACTCTCAAACTCCTTCATCCGTTCTTCTCCTAATCCATCTTCCCCTAGAATCTTAACCACATTTCCTTGCCAGCTTCCTTTATCTTCCATTCCTTTCCTACACCCTTCCCATACATACTCCCATGTTTCCTCCTCCCATATCCCCTCCCTTACCTCGTTTCCCAATCTAAATCTTTCTACTCTGGTCCACCTTCTCTCTACCAAACCCTTTTCTAAATACTTTAGCAACCCTTCCTTTTTCATCATCTTATACCATTTATTGTATTTTGATTCCTCAATCGCCCCCCATCTTTCTATTAATTGTCCTTCCCTCTCCCTTTTTTCCAATTCTTCATAGTTTACTCCAGTCCCGTCTTCTATTTCTCTATCATTAAAGCACTCCCTCCTTTCTTCTTCCCATCTCGTTAATTCGATCGCCATCCCTCTCCTCCCTTCTACCTCCATCAAACAGTTTCTCGCCAACTCCCCTCCCTCCCCCCCCTGAGCTTCGTCTCAAATTTCCATGCCATCTTTCCCGCTCTAACACATAACTTATCTCTTTGCGCTTCTTCTCTCTTCCATATATCCTGGCGTCCTCCAGCTTGTAAACTCTCTATATCTTTCCTTTCTTTTCATCCTTATACCTCTGCCCCATAACCTATTACCGGCCAACCCAGCGTATCAAATAACCACATTCTCCTTCTCCAATTTTTGTTAACCTTCTTTTTCCGAATTCCTATATATTTTTCAATACCCCTGCTGCTTTTTCATCCTTTTTCTTATATGAGCTGTATGATCTCCATTCGTTTGCTAGATATATCCCAAATATTTATACTCTTTGACTTCTTCTAACTTTATTCCCTTCCATCTCTCCGTCCATTCTAATTCTTCTAATTCTGCAATTAATCCCGCCATCCCTTTTTCGTCCTCTGCCATCAACACTATGTCGTCTGTGTATGCCAGTGTATATATCTTTTCCTTCCCTATCCTAACTTCTCCCCAACCCTTTCTCATCATTTATTTTTCCAAGTCTGATATTAATAAATTAAATAATCCCTCTATTAACCCCTTTTTTATCATAACCTTTTCTATTTCTCCTCGGTCTAATGAGTCAAACGCCGCCCTTAAGTCCACGAACATTGCTATCATTACCCCCTTTTCCCTTTTAATTATCTTATTTGCTAGATAGTTTAGAACATATATGTTGTCCATTACCCCCATTCCTTTTCTAAACCCTGTCTGATTCGGTGACTCGATCTTTTTTTCTTCAACTTCTATCTTCAAACTCTCCGACAAAATAGTTATACTTTATACAGTGTTGGAATCAACGTCACCCCCCTATAATCTTTTACCTCCTCTCCCTTGCCTTTCTTTACTATTGCTATAACAACTCCTTCTTTCCATAACTCTGACCATTCCTCTCCTCCCCATACTCTTATACGCATTATCCATGCCCATTCCTCTAGTTCCTCCCCTCCATATTTCCATACTTTATTTGAAATCTCATCTATGCCAGGTGCCTTTCCATCCTTTATTATTAACCTTAACTATTTCCTCCCTTGAAATGTCCTCTTTCTTATCTCTTTCTCTACCATATTTTCCTCCCTTTATAACTTTTCTCTCTACCCCTCCTAGCAAATCCAAAAATATTTCTTCCATTGTATCATTTCTATATTTTGGTTTACTCTTTTTCATATTTTTCTTTTTCTATTTAACCTTCCATACCTCTTCTTCCGTCCTACCCTTCTCTACCTCTTCCTCAAACCTTTTATACTCTCCCTCTCTCTTTTGATAACACAACTCAGTATACTTTTTCTTTTTTTTCCTATATTCTTCCTCATTACTTTTTTCATTTCTTCACTTTCCTAATTCCTTTTTTACCTACTTTTGTTTCTCTTTGCGGTCCTCATCCCACCCACTTCTATTCCCCCCTTTACCAACTTCATTTTTGTTTGTGCACTCTAATCCTGTTTTTATTTTTCCTAACATTTTTCCCATCTACTCGACCACATTTCTCACTCCCATTTTAATATTTGTAATTTTTTCTCTAAACCGTTCTTTTCCTTCCCTTGAACAATCCTCTTTTCCTACACTATTTACATTGGCTCCCTTTTTACTCATATTGCTATTGCTTTTTTGTCCCTATAATGCCATTATTGAGGGAAAGTGATCCGAATCAATATATTCACCTACCTCTAGTTTCTTAACCTTCTCTCTTACCTCATCATCCACTATCGCATAATCAATTACCGTTCCCCTTTCACTTCCTGAGCGTATATATTCTCCTTTTTCATCCCCTTCTATATTTCCATTTAAGATATACCCTCCCAATTCCTCCAAGCTCTTCCACAACTTTTTTACCTCCCCTTTTATTACCTTATCTTTGGATTTTTTTCCTCCCTCTTCTCCCCATTCCTTTTCTCCTCTATCTCCTGTTCTCGCATTGAAATCCCCGTCTATTATAAGCCTAATCTCTTCTTTATTTTCTTCAATCATTTCTTTAATAATCTCTGCTTTCTCCTGCATATCATTGTTCCCATAAATCCTCACTACCTTCCACTTCTCTTCTCCCATCATTGCCTCTTCTACGATTAATCCTTCTTTTTGTCCTTTTCTGTCTTTCTTATCTTTCCCTGTTATACATTCGTTCCTTACTCCCATCACCATTCCTCCTATTGCTCTATCCTTTTTATTCTTCTTTTTTACATTCTGCACTCGCCATTTGTAACCTCTTAGTAAGCTTCCCCTTACTCTTTCCTATCCCTTTTCATCTAGCAACGTCTCCATCATTATAACTACATCCCATTGTATCAATTTTCTCATAAACTCCCTATACTTTCTCTCCAATCCTGCTATATTCCAGTAAAAAATTTTCCATTCTTTCCTACTTTACTTTCTCATCTTATTTTCCTTCCTACTATTTCTTATTTTCCTATCTCCCGTTGCTTCCTCTTCTAGCTTCCCTGCACCTCATTTCTTACTATCTGTTCCCTTCCTTCATCCCAATCCCACCATACTCCATCTATCTGTATTCTCTCATACTTAACCCATGTTTTCTTTCCCTTTTTTCTTTCCTCTTCCGCTATTTTCCTTAATTTATACTGCATCTTCCTTTCTACCCATGTCAAATCATCCTCTATTCTCTCTGGACTACCATATAATAACCTCTTCTTTGTCATGACCTCCCTCTTATGTTCCCATTTCTTGACTTTCTCCAGTACCATTATCTCCCCTCGTCGCTCTTTCCTTCCTACATTTCGCATTTCCTCTATCTCTACTTTAGCATCAATACATTTTAGTACTTCCTCAACCCCTTCCTTCAGCTTCTTCCCCTCTAATCTTATACTCTTCATTTATTATTATGTTCTTCCTGCTGCTCTAGTTTCTGCTCCAATGACTGCATCCTCTTTTATAACTTTTCCCTGATTTCTTGCCATTTAATTCCCCTCCCCTTTTCTCCTGGTTCTCTTCATGAATCCCCATTACTTCTATCATTACTTCTCGAATTTTCTTGAGTCTTTTCTCTTTCATCGAAAGTTCACTTTCATCTCTGCTACCGTCAGCCCCCCTTACTATTATCCCTATTCCCTACCAAACTCTGCTTTTCCGACGGCGATCTAAACATTATCTGATATTTTACGCTCGCACCAATATCTTTCTTCTCTTCACTGTTTTCCCTCTCCCCTCTCTTCCTTTTAATAAATGCTTCTATTGAACTTACGCTTCTTGCTCTTAATCTCTGCTTTTCTATAGTTTTCTTATATTTTCCCCTTGCCTTTCTTTCCTTGATCTCCTCTTTCAGCGTATTGAACACTTCCTGCTCAAAATCGATTTCTTCCGCAGAGATACTCCCTCCGCTAGTCACGCATAAAATTCGAACTTTCCCGCCTTCTATGCTTCCCTGCCTCTATCTAGCGTCGCTGTCTGGCACCTGCCTCGCCTTTCTTTGTCGCTACCTAGCCGTGCTACTACCAATCCGATCAACACAGTTCTCCCACCCTGTCACAAATCTCCAAACAAATTTCCACACATATCGGTTTCAATCCTCCAAAATATCTACCTCCCCTTTTCAATCTCACAATCTTTCAATTAATCTCTCACATCCACACCCTTCTACACACTTCCACAATCCACTCACCTCAAATTTCACCACAATATCAGAAAAACTCAGCATCAACAATTCCCACTAATAAACACTTTCATGCCGGAAACGGATGTTCTTAAACTGCTATTGGCTTTTCACATTTAAAATTGGTATTTTTAGACGAAAATGATTAAAATTTGAACATGATTTAGAATTTTTTAATTCTTTAACAGTTTGGGATTATGTCAGTTTTCTTCGCAGAAAATACATATTCTGATTTTCAAAATTCTACCCGCTTTGCGGGGACATTCTAATCACAAGCATACGGCGCACAATGGGAGGAAATGCATTTTTTTAAATTAGAGTTCATTAAATTCTAAAGAGCTTGACGCTCTCAAGTTTTGTCTCTTCTCCTTGTTTATTAATAATTTTATCACTCAAAGTTTGGAAAAACTGAAATTTTTAACATAACAATTTTTACGCTTTAATAACTGATTAGGTAAACTTTATATTTTATTTTGTAAAATGATTTGCACATTAGTCCATTTATTGGTTATAAAAAAATTAGCAAATAGTCTTATTATCGGTAAAAAAAATTTCTGTTTACTAAAAGTGCTTCATGTTAATGTAGGAATGATATATAATTACAAAAATAATTTGAAAGTTTATAACAACTATTGTTATAAACAATTCTTAAGATAAAATATTAAAATTTCAGATTTTTTCAAATTATAGTTTTCTTCAATCGCCAGACCGACTTCAGCTAGTCGCAAAAATATTATAAAAGCTAACAATAGCAATTGTTATAAATAATTCTCGTGATAAAATATTTGAATTTAAGGTTTTATCAAATTTTAAGTTTCTCTAATCGCTAGAATGGCTACTGATATTCCTGAAAAATGTATTTTGTATAATATTTAGTGAAATATAAAAACTTAAATCTTTATAAACAATTTAGATGAAAAAAGTCCAAATTTTGCCAATTTCACGTAGAAAAGAATCTGGTTCCTCCAAATGGATAATTTAAATATTATAAAAGATACATTTTTCAGAAATATCAGTAGCCATTCTAGCGATTAAAAAAATAAAATTTGATAAAACCTTAAATTTGACTATTTTATCACGAGAATTATTTATAACAATTGTTATTGTTAACTTTTCTAATATTTCTGTGACAAGCAGTCGTCCATCCAATTGCTTAAAACATTTCCAGTACAAACACAAAAAATTTTCTATGCGAAAGGGCCAAAATTTTGAATTTGTTTAACTAATTTGTTTGTAAAGATTTAAATTGTTATATTTTATAAAATATTATTAAATATTTATTGTTTTAAGAAATACCTGAAGTCGTTCTGGCGATTGAAGGAAATTATAATTTAAAAAAATCCAAAATTATAATATTTTGCCATAAGAATTGTTTATAACAATAGTTATTATAAACTCTTAAATTATTCTTGTAATTATATATCATTCCTACATTAACATGAAGCACTTTTAGTAAAAATAAAATTTTTTTTACCGATACTAAGACTATTTGCTAATTTTTTCATAAAATTTGTTTATAACAAATAAATGGACCAATGAGCAAAATATTTGTATTCTATGAGTCCCTAAACATTTATTTAAGACAATATAAAGTTTACTTAATCAGTTCTTAATGCGTAAAAAATTGTTATATAAAAAATTTTATTTTTTCCATACTTTGAGTGAAAAATTATTAATAAACAAGTAGAAGAGACAAAAGTTTAGAGCGTCAAGCTCGTCTGAATTTAATGAACATTAATTTAAAAAAAGAATTGGACCAAAATTGAAGGCTCTGGACATTTTTTAACGAAAAAAGTGCATTTCCTTCCACTGTGTAGCGCCCGACAGCTGGTTCGTGCGCTTTGCGCTCGATAATATATTTATCTCGCTTTGCGTGCTCGGTCTTTTTATATTCCCCACACTTGTGGAAAGACTTTTTTAAGCTAAAGGTCAAATTTTCGACAACAGTAATTTGATGATTGTGCATTTTCTTTTGTTAAAGCTCTCATTACATATCCCGTGTTTCGACTCGAGTTCGTCCCTAAAATCGTAAATAATTTAATTTCCTCAGCGACCCAGACTTTGTCAATTGAATTTTCTACCGAAATTCAACCAGGTGTTACGATGATCTTGTAGTGCATTCAAAATCAAAATTTTTCTTCTTTTGACTTTTTTCATATTGCGCGTTATTTAGCTTAAAATTTTCATATTCGGGTTTTTTTTTAATTTTGTAAATGCTATAACTTTGGTCATTTTTGGTTTTGTGAAAAAGTCTATTGTATAATTTGTTCGTTCTTTTAATACTATGAATATCCGCACAGAGAATTTTTAAATTTAAAAAAAGTGGTCTCAAACATATTGAAAATGCGCTCACTTTTTGAATTTTTATCCATAATGATTGGCTAATGAAATTGACCTTTAGTTTCGGACACTAAAAGAGTGCATCAAAGGCCAATTTTATATAATAACTGTTTCACAAGTTATCGTGCTCACAGATAGACAGATAGACCGGCAATAATACATACATAGATACAAACATACATACAAATTCGTAAAAACCTTTTTTTCGGATTCAGGGGGTCTCAAGACGTGGACATTTAATAAAAACTGGGGGGAGGTCAAATTTTACACAAATCTAATACCTTCTTTGATGATAATGTAAAAATTATATATCAAACATTTCACTGAAGACTTAGCACTTTTTAAAAATTTGTTGATTTTACTTGCGCTTTACAGCGGAAGTTGGTATTTATTATAGAAAAAGCATTAGATTTTGCAGATGATGATATTGGTTTAAAGAATTGTAGGTTAAGCCAACAGTTTTCACCGGATATCGGTTGTTTTACAAAAACAATTTTTGGTTTTTCTAGCATTTTATACCCGAAATCGGTAAACTTTTAATTAAAAATCATTGGATGTAAAAGAAAATAAACCATTCTTCTTCAATTTTAGGTTATGATCACGTTTGCCACTAGAAATCGGTATAGATTTGAAAGAAAGTTCACAATTTTTCAAAATTAGAATAGATTACGAAGATTTAAAATCTAAAACAATTCTTTTATGTTATGTTAGTCTTTTTTGTAAAAAATTCGTATTTTTTAACGAAAATGCAATGGCTTAATTGGCTATATTGTATATTGCTATATTGTTCCTTTCATGGATATTTTTATAATTTGTATATAGTGTCAAAATTTGTCAAATCGGCCACTTTTTTTTGTCGGTTGTGATTTTTCTTTGGGAATGCGTGATAAGTTAGAGTTTCACATAAATAAAATGGCCCTGAAACATTTTTGCAAAATTTTCATTTTTCGAGTTCTTATTGTTATTCAACTTTTTTTAGCATTCTATAAAATAAAAATCATTTTACCATTGTTGCATTAATATTGATGAAATTAGCCACAATTTTTATAAACAAATAGAATTCATTCTAGCTTCCCAATTTATTTCAATGCTTTAGTTGACTAATTACGATAGCTCATTTAATTACGAAGATTTTAGTAAAAAAAAATTAAGGTACTCGCATATCATCAAAAGTTGTGCATGTTTTCGTGATGACGTCCCGCGCTTCATGCCGCGCGACATACGATATTCACGACGTTGAAGTTTGCCACAGATATGGATTTCAAAGTTTTATCATTAATTACAAAAAACTAAGATTCATATCAAAAACGTAAAAACACCCTTGGATTCGTCTCGGAAATATCTCGGTGTGCATTTTTGTTTGTTTTTTTGTTTAAACAATTTTTAAACAATTACGCCATTTGTTATCTTTCTGCAATTGTTATGAGCATAGTATGCATCGGATCGAAAAAACAAATGCACCATTGCATACTATGTTTATAACAATTGCAGAAACCTTAAAATCCATATCTGTGACAAACTTTAACGCTGGGGAATATCGTACGTCGCGCGGCATGGAGCGCGGAACGTCAACACGAAAACACGCACAACTTTTGATGATATGCGAGTTCCCTAATTTTTTTTTACCCTAATCTTCGTAATGAAACAAGTTATCGTAATTAGTCAACTAAATCATTGAAATCAATTGAGAAGTTAGAACGAATTCTATTTATTTATAAAAATTGTTGCTAATTTCATCAATATTTATGCAACAATGGTAAAATGATTTTTATTTTATAGAATGAACATATTTAACGAAACGTGCCAAAAATTGTGGCGATTGTTTGTACCGATCGGGCGAAAAAAATGAATTACGAGAACAGTGATAAAAAAGTTAAATAACAATAACGACTCAAAAAATAAAAATGTTGCAAAAATGTTTTGAGGCCATTTTATTTATGTGAAACTCTAACTCATCATAAATTCCCGAAAAAAATCACAACCCATCAAAAAAAAGTTGACCACTTGACATATTTTGACACTATAGTTTTCTTATTTTTATCAAACATGTGAAAGACAACAGCGCTAGGGGGATAAGAATATAAAAATTGCATCTATTGCCATCTATATTTTTGAAGGCATCGAGTTGTGCAGTTCAAGAAATTATCAGAATCCAGTTGACATTAATTTCACTTCATTTCAGTAAATTAGGAAAACCGACGTTAGACTTTCCATGCTACCGGTCCGAGCTCTCTCGCGTGTCTGAATGCCCCTTTCTCTCTTCATATTAAAGTAAAGGTGAAAAGAGCGTATTCGTGTGATTTTAGTTAATACTACGCCTTAAAACACTATTTTTTTTATTTGTTCAGGGTTTTTTTAATGTTCTCATTGGTTTGCCTGATATATATTTTTTATTAACATCGGTTCAGTTATTTTCGAGCGAAACTACTTTTATTTATTTGTACACTTTTTAACTTTTAATTATTATTTTTACTTGAAAAATAATTGGAAGATGATACGCGAAAAGCGGTAAGGAATCTCCCGTGTGAAAAAAAATTCTGGCGCTGGCCGCACCAGACCAGGCCGTTTTCTTTCCAGCCCTGGCGCTAAAACGACGATCTGGCCTGGGCCTGGTAAAAAGTGTAACGTTTTTTCTGGCTGGAATCAGGCCATACTAGACTGTCAAGGTGTTAAGAAAAAGTCTTTGTTTGATAATGCGAATATCTTATTTTTTATAATTTTAAAAACCCTTTAACCTTTTCAAAATATGTCCAAAAAAGTGCAGATTGAACTTAAATTGTTTGTACTTGCCACGCTGATCAGATCCATGGCTGAGCGAGGCCCGACCTGCCAGGCCGAACTTACAATTGTTGAACTTGGCTCGACGATCAGCGCTAGTTCTTGACTAGGCCAAACCTTTCAGACCGAACTATTAATTGCGGAACTTGCCTCGATTTTCGCCGCGAAACCTGGAACAGACCAGACTGTCAAGGTATAAGAAAAAAGTATATGTTTGCTTACCGAACTTAAGATTCTTTTTGTTCTTGGCTTGCTGATTAGCGCCAGTCTTTGGACAGACTAGACCTTCCAGACTCGACAATCTAGATCAATCCACGTAGACCAAACCTGTAACAAAACTGCAAGGACATTTTTCTACACAGGTAAGCATATGAATATTGCACCTGCATCAGATTAAAATAATTCCATAAGTTTGTTTCCATGTGTCATAAAATTTTCCAATAGAATTACATGAAAATTAATCTGATTTAAATATTTAGAAATATTTAAAAACTATTTTTCAACATAAATTAGAGTGGACACTATAAAACATGTCTGAATTTCTTTTTAACATTTTTTTATTTCTCACACTGGCTCACATAAAAAAATGTTTTGTTCATAAAAATCGGTTAGCCCATTTACGAGAAAAACACCTTTTTGGTTTTATTCTCCTCTCCATTACACCTGAAAAAAATAAATTTTTAGGTTTCTATTTGCAAAGTCTCTTATTCGTATAGATGCCAATATAGGCTTGATACGTGGAGGGGGGACAGCTTTTACATGCTGATTCCCCTAGGCCACTTGGTGAAATATTTGTTTGAAATAATCGTTCTTTTCTAAAGTATCATCGCAGGGCAGTCGTCCGTGGCCAGGGAAACTTTGAAGCAGGGTCAGCTCTTACTCTAGGCGCGCAAGCTCAACAATTTTGCGCAAGCTCCGAGCAGCATACGCAACGTCACAGTGTACATTCGTGGCATTTACTAGTGAGCCGCGCTGTGCCCTACCGTAAACACGTATTCGGCCGCACATGCTGGAAATGGCCTTCTGCGAAATTCGCAGTCACTTTCGCCACCTTTTCACCCTTTGATCAAAAAGTCAGTATTCACACCGGTTGTCGTCTCTTTATGAATTTTTCCCTTCTGAATTTCTGGTCTCGAGAATGAACGATTCACTGTCTTAGAACTCGACTTAAGGGCGCTTGAAGTTAGAACACAAATTTTAAATTAGACTTCTATTATAGGAATTAACACCTAAACCCATATCATTTATAAACCGAAATAAATATTTTCAAGTGTTTATAATGTGCTTGCGCGATACGGGTTATAAATAAGAGCACTGAAATATTTGGTTCTTTTTCATGCAGCGTTATTTTGCTCAATTAAGTGTTCGCATATTAGAGGCAATAATTTTTTCATTTGGATAAATAGATTTTAAATCTTTAAAGTAATAAAATAATGTTTTGTGAACTGAAGGAATAATTAAATTCCAGCGAAAAGCATTTATCATTGCGTTTGTTTACTGTGTACGCGTTCGAGGCTGGAATTAAACTAAATAGAAATGAAGTGCTCCACCCGTTAAAATTCGTGTCCAAAGAAGCTTCAATTTCCATTTCCAAATGAAATGGGAAAGCTCACATTCAGCGGTTAACCGAGGTCATCGACTTCGTTTTCAGTTGAATAATTGAGGCGCGAAAATGACGCAAATTGGGACTAACATCAAATTATTTTTCATTGTCGTTGATACTAGATGGCACATCGTGTTGAATGAATAAAAATAATATCAAATATCATGTTAATCGTCGGCAGCATAAATAAACTTAAGTTGAATCAAGTAATCGATCCAACCATTTTATGCGTAATTTTGCTCTCCTGGTACTAAAGTCTCGTTATCAGTAATTTTAACATTTTCCTAGGAATACGGCATGTTTATTACGAGTTTAATGACCGGGCAGCGAAACTCCAACTAATGGAATGCTTTTAACATTTTATTCGAACATTAAAACATTTTTTTGTCATAGACTGCGAATTATAACAAAGCCTATCTCGTTATAGCTCCCTCTGTAGGCACATAAATCGAAAACGATTTATGGTTTACGCATGATTTAACCGGAAAAAGTCGAGTTCAGACACTTTATATATATTCTGTTTTTTTCAAATTTAGCCTAGAAACTAAATCAATGTAAAGCTTTGTGTAATTTACAGCATTTGTGATATTTCACTTATTCATTTATGTACTTACATTTCAAATGAATTTTTTGTATCTAAATGCCTCTTCTTTAAGATGACTTAAAGAGCGTCATAAAATGTGTTTTCAAGAGAGCTCTCATTCTGCGCAGCCGCCAAAATCTCATCTGCTTCTAAAAACAATATTCCTAATTCTAATCGTATATTTTGCCATTACGAGAATGTAATTTCTATTAGTCAGAGATTTAATTGATTATCAGTCGTTAATAAATAATTTATTTAAATAATCTATTTTGCATTCAAGCCTAGTTTTTATTATCTATACGGTTTGTTTTCAGTAAATATTGATTTTGAATAAATTTCTATTAACATATTATATCTTGATGTGTTTTTTAAATAAACATTTAAACGATGTTAAAATATGATAAATTGTTCAAAATTATTATGAAAGAAAAATTCAAACATATATACTTTCTTTATGAATTCTGACGACTAAGTGAACACGATTCATTAACCGTGAAACTACAGAGAGAGTTTAATGATGCCGCGTTGAACAGTATAACGAACCGCATCCTCCAAGAAATTAAACTTTACCCATAATTAAATAACCGAAGCTTTGCGGCGCACGATCATCAGTCTTGAGAATGAATGGTTAGAGTTTGATATCTTTAGAGAACTGCTGTAATTCGACACTTAAGTTACTTGAAGTGAGTTCATTGACAGTGTAATCTTTTGTCCGAGATGAAAACTTCAGATAAGAGCAGTCAAATAATCGATCAAAATACATTAAAGAGACATTAATAAATGTTGACCAATTTTCTTATTGAAAGATGTGAGAACTGTTAATCTAGATGTCAATTCCACTTAATCAAAATGTGCTGCTTTGTGAAAAACTATGTCGTCAAGAAACAGAACTTCCAATGTGAATCGTCAAAACTGTGCGCTTTTGTGTTTGCTAATTTCAAGTCAAAAAACTAAATCAACCGTATTTAAGGAACAGTTTGCATATGAGTATAAGTGAATGATTGCAAATGGTAGGATTAGTAGTTGGTGAATTCGAAACCATGAGAGGGGACCTCAATTTCGTAACGGATATTCGATGGACGTTGAATTTCCCTCAGATTCTATTGTTCGTGATCCTCGGATTCTTTCGAGGTAAGATTAGATTTTTCAGGTTCCACATTTCTATATTTTTGCCATATTTATATATTTATGCCCTATCAAAACTAATACAAAATTATTTTAATTAGATTTAAATCTCCATCCTCAAAAACCATGAATTGTGCAACACAATATAGCTCACCTCAACGTTAATTTGTTTTATTTTATTTTATATTTAATTAAGAGCTTAAATTATATTTATATATAAATTTTCGACTTTAAAAGTATGCTTTACAAACTAGTGATACGTAAAGCTGACAAACACTAGACGTAAATACTTTGAACTAATATCGGACAGTTTGGCCTACATCTGTATACATAGCTCTCTGTTTCACACTCAAAAACAAACAGAAATATGATAATTAGTTTTTCAATTTTAAAAATTTGATTTGTAAAATTCGAAAGGTTGAAATGTGCTGCATTTTCAATTACAGACTTGATTGTTGTATTTTAATTGATTTTTGTTCGAAATGGAAGCAATACTAAATTAATTTTTAATTGGTTTAAAGTTTGAAGAATGAAATTGCAAAATATAATATTTTTAATTTTAAAATTATAGATCACTGATTATTAAGTTATTAAAATAAATGTATTTTATTGATATGCAAGCTTTTGACGAAAGAAAACTTCACACAAATATCTTGAAAATAAATAGGAAATGTTTTTCAAGAAATTTGATCGCAACGCCAGGATTCATGTACTGAAACATATTTTTATGATATATTTAGTTAAGCAGTCTACCGAATTGAATGAAGTTATTTTTTCCAAGTTTAAATCTAATCATCTAGGTTCTCCCTGCTGCGGAGATAGAAAGCTTTCACGGACTTTGAGACTTTTTTGGCAAATTTCAAAAAATAAACAAAAACTTTTTGGCTATCCGCAGTTTGTATAACAATGCAATAAGATGAATACCTAGCCAGGAACTCAATCAATCCTTCAAAGTTACATATAACTTAGTCGATTGGAATTCCGCGATAGTTCATGCGAAACTAATTTTCCCTATCAATATTCTTATCAAAAAAATTTAACATGAACACTGTGTACTGGTAGAAAAATTGTTTGCAGCAATTAGTACTCAAAATCATGGTCAAAAATGGCACAGAATTTTTTAACTAGCTTTATATTTTGCCATCAATAATATTAATTAATACGTTGCCAGTGCTAATTTGTTTACGATCATCATTGTAAAATAGACATAAGATAAAGTTTATAAATAATAAGAAATGTTTGAAGTGCAGGTTTTTCAAAATAAGTATTTAATAATAATTATGAATATTTATATTTATGAAGATAATGTAATTTTAACCTTATTAAGATAGTCTTTGAAAATGTCAACTTCCTCCTTTAATTGAAATCGTTAACATTTAAAATAATATGCGCCTCTCTGTTGAATACCGAATTCACGCAATTTAAAATCTAAATGTATTATCTCCTAAATTCAAACGTATTCTACTCTCTAGACAATTGTGCATCGTGCCATGAAAGAATTAAATGACGTGAAATGCACAAATATAGCGTCAAAAACGCTTTTACGTCACTTTGGTATTGCATCACGAATAGCATGATATTTTCACTGCAGGGATTTTTAATCAAGCAAATATTTCAACACGTACCAAGCGCTCCAGTAACATAAATGTGTTAAAATCAAACGAATTTTCGAAAACCCACTACGAAACGAGGCTCATGTGACAGATGATATGAATGAACACAATCTCTTCTGGTTTTATGCACTTTTAGTTCAATGGGAGTGACTAGCTCCCTAACGTGTTCATTTTCACAGGCAAAAGTTTGTTTCTAAAAAGAATTCATATTCGCTTTTTTATCACAGAACGTGAAATTGTATTTGAATCCTTTATTCACGCATGTTGGATATGAAATGTCTATCGGACATAAAATATATAACTTATCGCAAGTACAAGGTAATTTAACAGTTTTTTATTTTCTAAATTGAGAGGCCAATGTAACTTCATTACTTATTCCGTTAAGCGATTATTTGAATGGGATTTACTGCTTTCCCCTTTTAACCCTGTAAAATTTATATACTCTAATTTTTAGGTTATTTCAAACTAGCAGTTTACGCAGGAGAACGAACAAATTCTGAATGAATACTTTCATTTGGGAATCAGCCAAATTTACCATATTTTGTGCCATTGTGATTTTAAATTTGTGACATCTCAATCTTGGAAGTCTTCCAACCACTAATTTAAATTTAAGTAAAATTTCTATGTTCTCGTCTTATTAAAATTTACCCTCAAACGGGATATTCTCGTACACGCACGGGATATATTCGTATATTCCTAAGTTTATAGTTTAAACTATTTAAGGGGTTTCAAAACAGAATCTAAAACCATTTGAAGCCTTGCACTGGTTTTAGATTCTGGTTTTAACCCCGTTAATTAATTGAAGCTATCGATTTAGGAGGAAGTGGGTTTCGAAGCAGGGTTTTACCAGAATCTAGGGCCAGTTGAAGCCTTAACTGGTTAAAAACTGGTTTAAACTGTCGATTTAAAAATGTCCCGATTTTTCCCACATGTCATAAATTATCCCGTTTGACGGTACTCGCTTTTTTGAAAATTAAGGTTCGTCGATTTCATCAAATCTGAACGTATTGAACTAACCGATTGAGAAAAAATGGATTCTACAATACCTGAAAATAATGCACCAGTTCCAGAATTTTTTCACTAATGGCTCTAGTTTCGTCCATGGAAATGCTTATGAAAAAATCAAAAGTTGTATCTTCCGATAAAACTATACCATACATAAAAAAGGGTAGGAAGAAAAATGATTTATCTCAAAAAGATGAACTAATTTTCTCGAGAACATTTTTTGATAAGGCGCATATTTTTCGCTTTAATCTTGAAAATTGTTATTATAAATAACAAATTCCATTTTGTGGTTCAAATATGTAAGATACAAAAAAATTGTTTACCGGAAGAAGATGTACTTTTTTTGTCAATCACTTTTGAACAGGACGCTTCGTTTCTGTTTTAATCGTAAAAACAACATTTAAAAAATTGTTAAATAAAGTTTTTGGAAAAACGACACAACGTACAAAAAATCAATAAACAAACATTATTATTGAAAAAATCTAGAAGTCTGTTTAAATCCTCTGTTTAAATCCTAATGCAGATTATGAATTATAATAATATTTGAGCGTCCGCATGAAAAGTCCCTAAGGGCTGGTTTTTAATTTAGGAGATGTTCACGTTTTTCCAAGGTGAGATCAAGATTGTTATTTGCGAGCTTAAGTAGCGGATGATACTGGGAGCTAAAGTGAATCTATTGGGTCTATACTCATATCCAGAAAGTAACCGTATGTAGGTATATTTCATGTTCGAAAAAAATGTACAAATGTAAATTTTCTTGGGCTCATTTTGAAGATATTTTTTTCATTGTATTGCAGCAGGTTACGAGTATAAATAATAAAAAATTTCTTTTCGAATTGCAAGAATTTGAAGTTGTAATAAAAAAGTTGTAAAAATTTGAAAACATCTTATCTGTAAGAAAATCAGAATTAAAGTTAAATAATTATACATTTTGAGGAAATTACATAGAAATTTCTTAATTATATGTTTTATATATTTTACAACAATATTTTTGTTACTAAAAATAATATTGCAGTTTTTCTAAGTTTTTTGTTACCGCTTCAAGTTCTTGCAATTCAAGAAGAAAATGTTTACGATTTATAATCATAAGCTGCTGTGATACGATAAAAAAAATCTTAAAAATGAGCCCAAGAAAATTGAAAAATGTTGACTATTTCGGAAGTTGTTGAAAATTTAAGAAAACATTGGAATTTGCACTATTTTTGCAATATCTACTTAAAAACTAGACAAATTGGCTTTACCCTGGGCTTATTTTATACATAATTTTGAAAAAAATTAAACTTTGAAAGAGAAATTTTTTAGGTTGGATATAATTCAAATTAGGAGAATGTATTCATTCATAAAAAAGAGATGGCCTAAAACTTTTGCACGGCAGTGTATGTGTGCAAAATTTGTTGCCGATTGTCGAAAACTGTAGATTTCTATAAGCATCATACGTTTTAGGCCACTTGTTTTGAAATATTTCAAAAACTGCCCCCCCCCCCCCTCACTTCATATGCTCCTTAGTACTCTTACGAACTGTCCGAGAGCCCAAAGAATAAGTTCAAAAACTGTGGATTTGCATAAGCATCATCCGTTTTAGGCCACTTGATTTGATGTATATAGATATAAAGTCAAAGCTATTTTGTATTCTTTATTAAACACGTTATGTACACACATCAATCATAATCACATAATCCAACACATCAATCTATAGGTGTATAAATTTTAAAGTCGATATATGCAGCAGCGTGGACGGCATCGAGCCTCACGGGACAAATTTGAATTTTATGTAGTAGATTTCGGAAACAAGTAGAAAT
This sequence comes from Belonocnema kinseyi, assembly GCF_010883055.1. Taxonomy (NCBI): domain Eukaryota; kingdom Metazoa; phylum Arthropoda; class Insecta; order Hymenoptera; family Cynipidae; genus Belonocnema; species Belonocnema kinseyi. The sequence goes on along the minus strand of NC_046660.1, from coordinate 103,470,371 downwards.
ATTTGAATTCTTTTAATTACCCATTTTATAAATTCCTAAATTTTTAATAATAATAATAATAATACCGCGGCAAAATATTATAGGATCACTCACGATAGGTCTACTTATTTGTGTTCATTTTATGAGCACTTCGCTTGCTCATTGGTATGAAAAAAATTTTGTTCCGCAGAGAGCGAGTGTGTTCTCATATGTTCTGTTATATTGAGAAACATTTTAGCTTTCAGTACTGCTATATGCAAAAATTCAGGAAGTTTTTATCACATAAGCAATGTAAACATTTTTCGAAATTTTGTAAGCCTCTATTCATTGATCATGTAATGTCATGGAAGGTTCGGCAATGAGGCAATCGACGCGTCACGAAAATGTGAACAAACAAGCGAAATACAGTACGATAGTATTGCTAATATCAATAGCAATTGCTTAATATAATCAGAATAGCCAATTTTTGTAAACTTCATAAATAGGTACTTGGATATTATCAAAGATCTCACAATAGGTCGATCAATGCGTCTCCAAGTCGCAAATAAATTCATCGGACATGGAATTCTTGTATTTAGAATATCAAAAAAGTTTGTTAGATACAAATATGGTCAATTCTTCTTGCAATTCCAAGACATAAAAATCCCATTTCTAATTGGACGATTTAGCTCAAAACCGTACCAAACCTGAGCTTAAACTAATGCTGCAGGTCTTCTGAATTTGACTATTGCTCTTTTACTTTTTGAGATATGTTAAGTATAAAATATTTACACACATAAAAATACATTCAGTTTGAAGCAATTAAATTTGTTATTCTCTAGGGTCAAGTTACATGAAAATATGTTCTAAAAATAGATGAGATAATTTTTCTTATTACAAATCTCCCTGTAAGTGGAAGCAATAATAACTTTGTAATTTCATGGATTTAATATTTGAAGTTTCAACCTTTCGGTATCCATTACACTCAACTCCCGAGATAAGCACGGTTTCTGGCATGAGTGGTAGTAGCCTCGAGCATGTCTCGGAGGAATCCAAACGTAAACAGGAAAGGCCTCGTGTATAATTTTTGTAGGTTTTGAAAGCATGACGCAACTTAATGCAACTAGTTATAGGAACAGCGTAAGCTGATGGTATTTATCTCGGGAGTTAAGTGTATTTTTCAACTTGGCAGGATTTTTCATTGAAAATGTCAAAAACTATTAAAAAGGCAATCTTTGTAGGTTTATAAAATATGGGGGAGGGTTCAGAACAATTTGTATAGGTCTTTTTAATAAGAAGATGATAGTTTTAGGATGCCTGAACGATTCGGCATTTAAAAATATCATTTTGTAGTGAAAATAAAAAACCTAAATTGCATAGTTAGATCAAAGAACTTTTTTTATTTATTACAATCGTTTTAATATTACCGAGAAATCCTTGTAAATTGACAGACTTTGTTTAATGCAGCAGTTTTCGAGTAGGTGCAGGTATTTAGAATTTTCTTCTTTTTTTTCTATGTGAAAATAAATTTACTCAAATGGCAGAATGGCGGCTGCTTTTCTAAAATTTGTGAAGGTGGGTTTTCTCACACAGACAACAATTATTTGTGAAAAATATAATTTTTGCATTTTTCTTGGAAACGAAGAAAGATACCAAAAATGCTTAAATAAAAATGTACACAAATATATGGGTATCTATATGAGCAAAACTAAAAAAAGTTAATGCTTTCGAAAAAATCTTACTTATTTTTTTTATTGAATTTCGCTATCATTTCTATCTATTACTTCTTTCATTCCTATCATTTTTATCATTTATATCATTTCTTTCTATTATATTCGCTATCGTTTCTGTTAATATAGAAAAGCCATTATATCAGTTTTATACGGGGTTTATCATTTTTGTGACCGGAATAATTTTTTCAAGTTTTTTATTCTTTTTTCGTGAATCCAAATGAAAAAATTATTTTTCTAATATGACCAGAGGTAAAACAAAAAAAACCTAACAAATATTTAGTAGATATAAACATACAAAATATTTGTAAAAACCCAACAAGGAAAGTCGTGTTCAAGCTGTTAAATACGCGCCTCTACAATAAAAAATCGTTCTGACCTTTTTTTGAAACTTTGCCTGATTTAATATAGGATTTGTCCAATGCTTAATAAGTAAATAACGCTCCAAATATTGCCTCTCATTTTTTCTGCTGCTATTTCAGAACAGATTTTTAAAATATTGAGCTCTCTTTTAAGATTAGAAATTTATTGATGAAATCAGTTCTTCATGATAATGTTTGTTCTGGGAGCCAGAAAAATTTCCATTGAAAAGCCAAGTGTAGGCTCAAGTTCTTTTATCATAATTGACCTCAATAGTTCAAAAATTACAATAGATAGCCATTGAAGACTTAGTTTCACTACATTATATATTATTGGAAAAGTTTGTAGCAGTTATCGCTTTGCGCAAAGCACTCCCGCGGGCTAGATTGGAAACAAGCCATGGACTACGGTTCATCGACAACTATCATATGAGAGTGCTTAACCCGACTGCCATGAGATCTTGCCTTAAAGATCCCAAGGGGAGTTATACTTAACCTAAAGTCTCGTTTGCAGAATTATTACTAGCTCAGCCAATACTAAGCAAATGTCCGGCTATTACAAACAGCTGTTTTTCGTTTCTGTTTCTTCTTCAAATATAAAAAAATGTTATTTCAAATTATTCAAATTTTCCAATGGAGAACCTTTTTTCATTCCAATAATAGAAAATAAATGATTTTTTAATACTATCTACTGAGAAGGCAACTAAAAAAGCAATTAAGATGTATATACGAGGGTGGATTGATAAGTTTCCGGCCTGACCAAGAAAAACAACGTTTTTAAGAATTTTTTTTTTTATTTCTCAACATAATCTCCTCAAAGGCTGAT
>NC_046660.1:103443445-103467398 GCF_010883055.1 Belonocnema kinseyi | reverse complement strand
ATCTAAGGATGGTACTATAGAACGCCACCTCAAGGTAGGCCTAGTGGCGCCATCTCTTGGTCAGGCCGGAAACTTATCAATCCACCCTCGTAGTGTAAACGACTATTTAATAGAAAAAGTAATTTTCCTCATCTATTGCAACAATGACTTCTTAAAAGTTTAGGCAAAAAAAATCTTTTAGTTCGCTCAATTCATTTCAAGGTTAAAATTACACCAAATTGAATTTTGTTTATTATTTTGATGCCAGTAGTTCCTTTCTTCTGATCGATGTGAGCTGGAAAGTTGTATTCTATAATTATACAAGTGCCTATGGGTATGTATTGTTATTATTGTTATTATCAGTCTAACAGTAAAGACAGTATACACAATATTAATTCAAAATACTGAGAACGGTAAAAATCTCATCAAATTTTATTTTTCACATTATTTTCATACCAGGACCATCAAAAAAGTATTGGCTTCAAAATAATGAGGAAAATAAAACTTTTTACGATTTCTGGCATTTTCGGTATATTAACACGTGTATGCGGATATAAAATAATTTTTAATGAGTTCAGTGCTGTAAAGACACTTATATCGCTATAAAATTAAACTTTTAGCATAAACCCAGATCAGAGAAATGTTTATTGCAGGGTTTGAGCCTCAGAGTCGGCTACATTTGATGCTCACACTTGTACCGTTTAGCTTACATTATAATACATATTAAATAGCTTCTTGCAAATACAGTGAAACTATTCTATAGCGTCAATTTTTGGGCTTATGGTGGTTGGGAACTAACTAATTATAGCCCGCTCCGCTTTTGTTTATCCAAGCGTAAGTGCTCGCCTGAATGACAACCGCACATCCCAAACACACCGCGCAGCTCCTATTACACCAACCTGCGGCGCGGCTTCAATTCTCGGAAAGCCTATAGAAGGGAGGTCTATTTAAGGGTTTCATTGTATCAAAAATGTTTCGAAATCTCATTTTCATAGAAATATAGTTTAATTTGTTTCGATTTCAAATTAAAAAGATTACTAATTTAATAAGGACAGATAAGAAACTCTTTCTCATTACGACACTCGCATGTGATTTTTTTTATGCATCTCTATAATTCTTTCATGAATTATACAATAATAATAATAATTTTCTTTGTAAATATAAAAAAAAGAAACATAAAATTTAAAGATCTTTTTCGAATGAGCATTAGCTCAAGCTTTGCGAAATTCAAATTCCCATTTGATTAACATTTAGAAATTTTTGATTTTTGAAAAACTGAACTCATACTTTTTTTTCACCCTTTTTCAATTTGGTGAAAGATAAATTTATATTGATGTTTTATCTAAGAAAGAAAAACTGTTTCAGCTGCAGTAAGTTCAATAAGACCAAAAAAAGTGCCCATTCTAGTGGTTATAATTGTAAAAATCTTATTTTAGACTTTTCTATATCGTGCAAAGATATTTAAATACTCAAAAATCCACAGAATCGCGCATGAAATTTTCAAATCAGGTCAAGTATTTTTTTGTGTCACACCTAGTACCTTGAGATGTATTTTTTGCGAAACACGTATTATTTTTAGGAAACATAAAGTTAATTATTAATAGGTATATTTATTTGAGGACTTTTTTAGGTCCCTGAACCACAATTAAAACTTTTTTTCAATAAAAAAAACCGCATTTACTTTTTCATCAAAATAAAAGTCGGTTTTTTACAACTACTACAGAAAAAAAACAGACTCAACACGTTCAGATTTGATGAAAAGCTGCGATGTTAGATTTTTATCCATTCTTTTTTTATAATGTGACTGCAGTCCACGAAACATAAAAAAGTTTTATAATAAAGTCTATAATAAATAGAAAGTTATATAATCAAAGTAAACAGCATTTTTTGACCGCCTAAATTAGAACAAAATATTGGCTGAAAAATAATGAAAAGAAGGTGACTTTTTATTATTTAGACCTGTAACCGCGTTGTGTGTAACGAGAGAATTTTTTTTGCCAAGCTTTCAGGAAATAATTTTAGGACACACAAACACTTTTTGGTCCCCGTGGAAAAGGTAAAAACAAACTTTTTCGAGGCGTTCTACTGTATACAAATGTAACTTGCGTTACAAGATCGCTTTTTTTATTAAAAGTTTCTAATACGCCATGTTGGTGTAGGTGACGTCGCCTATTTACAAGCTTCATAACATTGCATTATGATTATTTCAAAAAATTCAAAATGTTACACAATCTTGTTTTCTCTAATACTTTCCTGTTTGTCACTAATCTTTCCTTATTTTAAGAAACTTGTAAATATATTATGTAAGTGTAAGTGACGTGACTATTTGAAAGTCTTCTCAGTCTTTTAGTAGAATGGAAAATGCTACACATTACACAGTGTTTTTTTACTACTGAATTAGTGAAAATTTCGAGTAATTGCATTATTCATTTTCTGCTATTATTAAGCTGCTCAATTTTCTCTAATTGAGTTAGTAGGCTTTCACGAATATCTAATAAAATTTTTAATAATTCAAGTTTAGGAAGTAAGTTGGACGATAATCTTGTTTGCTTCAATATTTCATTTAAATCTAAATCCTCAATAAGATATTAAAGCTGGTTCAAATTTGAAACTCAAGTTATTTGAAAACTTTAAGTTTACTTTAAAAAGTAAACTAGAAAGCTTAGGTTAGCATGCAATTAGAAGTTAGTTCGATACCTGGATTTATCTTATGAAGATTCCTGCAAATTGAGGTTTACTGAGAATATTATAGATTAACAATTTACGTTAAATTAAAAAATCTTATAAAGCTAATTAGTTGAGTTCGTGAACAATCTCCTAATTTGCACTTCATGAGTTAGCTTAAACATTTTGCATATATGTACATGGGTAGATTTTTAAACCAAAATTACCTTAAGGCTGTTAAATATATACGAGTTATCACGAAACCATTTTTAACTGTCAATAATGAAGAGTAGCTTTCCTTATAATTAAAAAGAGACTATTGATATTCTTTAAACATATTCCATTCCTAAGATGGATCTTCACATTATTTAAAAATAATTTATGACATGTTGCATGTACCTTCATGGATACTAATGACGGAAATGATGGAACGATATTGTTTAGAATGTTGTGAATGGCGCGTTTAGTTTCCCCTTGGGAGTAATGTGCTATGCTAGCACACAACATTGACATTTCTCATTAACAAGTATGTCGTTGCGATATGGTTGCGGAAGTTATGCAATCCTGTCTCCACTATTTATATATGCTTAACAGTCGCAGTGCATTTTCATCATTGGAATGAATTATTATCAAACTGTCGGCTCTAGGACTCACAAACTAATTGTCGACGATCATAAATTGTCTCGCGAGTTTCAGAAGCGCCAAATTCATACTCCCTGCGGATAGAGAACAATGGCCTCTGTACTCCAAATAAATCTAGGAATTTAGTAAAACAATCCTGTAAAATTATTCATATATTCAAATCTTTAAACAACCTTCGCGCTATCGACAAGCCGTTACAAATTCTTTTATTAAAATTTTTGTTGTAAAGTTATCTTTGTAAAATTAAGTTACAGATATAACAGAACTTAATTTAGCTTGTTTAGATCAATTTAAATACTATTATTATTATTTATTTATTAAGTCCCTAGGGCTAAACAGCCCTCTGAGGAACAAATTTTATATTTACAGTAAAATATAACAATTCTGATTAAATGACAAATATGACGTAGGTAAGAGAAAGAAAAGAAAAAGTTAAAGTTAATTACAGATGATTAAATATAATGCAACGTATTATTAAATGACTATAAGTAAAATATGCGTATAAATAATACCTATTTATGTGAAATATAAATTTTAAATTAAATTATAACATATTTAACAAGTTGAATTTAAAAAAAATGAAACTGAAATTTTGTGTTTACTAAAGGAAATGCCGTATTCAGTAAACAGTATTTTCTATTTACCGAATCGCTGTTATTTTCTCCATAGGAGGTGGTAAAGAAAAGTAAACAGCGTCTTTCGAAGAGAAATAAATTTCAATTTATCTGAGTTTCCCTTGGTCTCGAGTTCAGGAGTGAAAAGTCATGCACGTCTGAAATTAATTGTATTTGAGAGCTAATCCTAAGGTGTTGGGTAGTGGCTATTCGTATTCCACTGAGACCGGCGAGTGAAACTTAGTGCCTATGCCATAGATCTTTATTTGGTAAATGCTTTTGAGCAAGGAATCTTCATTAGATATATAAGAGCTTTCAAGTCAGTTTCTGCGTACATAAGAATAGGAGAAGTAAGCGATAAGTCACCCTTGAATATATAATAGCACTCAAGAAGATTTTACGCGTACCTTCCATAATATAATATTGGCGAAATTTCTTCTTCAGTCTAAATAACTAATTAGTTGACAGAGGATATTTCAATAAGGCAAGTTATTGTACCGAAATTATCATCTAACATGCATTTTTGTATAAAGTTAACACAGAGCGTAAGCGTTCATCATTAATTTCATTGACATTATTATAATCACAATATTCTTAGGTAGGATTGACAAAGCAAAAGTTTACTTGGAATGGAAGCTTCTAATGTGTCCTCTAAGGGTTTACATTTTTCTTGTACCTTTTTCTCTATTCCTTTACACATCCCCCCACACACTTACTTGGTGGTGAAAGGGGGGGAACCTAAAGTTTAAGGTGCGTTCCGAACCACCCAGAGCAACAGCTTTAAGTACTTCGAGAAAACCTTTTTCTCTAGATGCACCAGTCCCAAGACTCTTCTGAGACGAACAACTCCCTTGCTAGGCTAGTGTTCATCGCATAGGCCGCCGAGACTCTTCCAGAGTACGAGGCCGGAATCGAACCCGCAACAAGCCGTCTGAGTGGGTCCAAAGCTTACGCTTTAGCCCCCACGACCATCGTCCCACTTTGCAAAAGTTTACTTTCTTAGTACTTTCATTTTTCTAGAAAAACATTTTCATCGGCTTATAGAATCGAAATAAATATATTATGGAATGAAATCGTTTTCAATCTCTAATGACGTTTTAAATCACATTGCGAATAATTTTTACAATCTGAATAATTTTTACAATGCAAAATTTAAAATATTTAAACCTGTTGACTTTCTATTTCACTATTGAAGGTTATAGAATTTCAAAATTACAAAATTTAATCGAATCAAAAATTTTAGAATTTAAATCTGGATCTGATATTTTTCAACATAGAGTAATTTAAAGTAAGGTAAACCGACCATTATTGGGACAGTTACGAAAAGCTAACCCGCATAAAAACAATTATTTTAAAATGGCTAATGGTAAGTTTTAGTACAAAAACCATTATAATAAATGGCTCATACATTATTCGATCGATTAGAAACAAAAATAAATTACTAGCTTGATAGTTAATTGATATAAACGGGTATTTTTTAAGCTATGCAGATCGCTTATTAGTGGGACAAGTATTTTGGGGTATGTTCTTAAGTGGGGCACAAAAGAAGCTAATACCTGGACAAGGAAAATTCAATGATTATTTATTCCAAAAAAGTTGTTCGAAGCTGTTCATTGAAACTTTCAATTCTGATCTTAAATTTTGCCAGCTTTTTAAGTAGTGTGAAGTTGTGCCCTTGCATCGACTCTCCAAAGCATATTTTGTCCCAGGCGCGGTTATCTTCAGATTGTAACTATCGAGCGCGTATTATGATACAAGAGAAAAGCATGCGTTATGAAAAAAGTGATAAAAGTCTATAAGAAGAGCTAGTTCAAATGGCTTGGATCAAAAGATGGAGTAGCAGGGAAACTAAATGCAGTAAAGACACAAAAAACACAATTCTGTACAACTGAAAAATTATTACTAATTAAAATAAAAAATAATGATATTTTTTCTTGAAACAATTTATGTTAGACTCCCGTTTTTTGGGCTACCTTTCATGAGTATTTTTTGCAAGAAAAACCAAGTGAGAAATAAAATATGGAATTCTACAATATAAACAATATTTAATGACTTTCTATTAATGCTTATTAATGCTTATTACTTCAGAAAAAAAATATTAAATAGCCAATAAATTTCACTAATAATGTATTTTTTGGTTACCGAGCTTATTTTCGTTGGGAAATGAATATTTTATTGTAGAAAAAGGCGATGTTAAAAATACAACTTAAAAATAATGCATCTTTAGATTATGTATGGTAGCTCTTCCGTTTTTTCTCAATTGAACTGTACTTTTTTGTTAGAAACACATTGAATGGTCAAGATAATTTACAATTTATGCAATTTTAGGTTATTTCTTTCTTTATTGGTTTAAATAAATATATTTTGCACATGAAAAGGCTCAATTAGAAAATACAGTTCAAAAATGTATTTTAAGGTTATCTCTTATTTTTTTGGTCGGAAGGAAACCAATATCTTATGCCGAAAATGGTTTAAGTTAGTAGTAAAATTGACAAATAATACAGTTTTAGGCAATGTCTTCCAGGTTGTCTGTTTCCTCTCAATTAAATAGTTTTTTTATGGAAACAATGAAATAGCCAAAGAAATTTCACTAGTAATGTTTTTTAGGTTATGTCGTTTATTTTCGCTTGGAAATGGATATTTTATCATAGAAAAAGTTTACGCTAGAAACAAGATTCACAATTAATGCATTTTCTGGTTATGTTTTAGACGTCTTCCGTTTTCTCTCGACTAAATAGAAGTACTTACTACTTTTTATTGAAAAAGCCTTGATAGCCAATTGCCTTACTAATAATATACTTTTAGGTTATGTTTAACTTATTTTCGATGAAAAATAAATAGTTTATGATTTCCTGACTCTGTGTGTGCTGCAATGTAAAGATCCGTTAAAGATCAGCATCACAAATTCGGACGATCACATTGCACTCTTATAAATGAGAATTTCAAAATGTACAGTTTTAATTCTGTACATTACTTTCTAGATATAGGAATATATATAAAACAAGACTGTTGTATTAAATTATTATGGTTCTATATAAATTTATTGGAAATCGTACTCAGTGGGTACGAAATAACCGAAAGTTCATTAAAAAAATTTTCTCAAACTGAATAGCGTTAAAATTTAACCTGCTTATTTTTAACGCTATTTATTCTTTTCTATTATGCTTTTATTAAACTTTTAGTCGGATAACTCCAGTTATACATCATAGCCACGGACTAAGTCAAGTGACTGATAAGATTAGAATGTTAAGTTAATTTGAATAATTTAATACGATGATTGAAACCTCCTGCGATTATGTTGTAGGTATACAATTACTAGCGGTAACGAGCATTGGAGGTGACAACAGTTACCTCTGGATGCTTTCTTAGAGCTGATTATTATTATTAGTATTATTATTATTTAAAAAAACATTTTTGTGTTGAAATGTTGTCACAGGCTTATACTGCCCAACATGTCGAAGGCATTTTTGGTTCGAGTTGGATTTTTATTTGATCATTTTGCACGGGGCTGTCCCGGTATGCATCATCAGTCGCGGACGCACTTTAATAATGCAATCAAGTGATCTGATAGGAGCATTCTGCACAGACATATTGTACAAAGCCTGCTTTTTACCCCGTCATCGACGGACTGGGTTGCAGCCAAGTACACGATAAGGGGACCTACAGCTTAAGGTGGGTTCCGAACCACCAGAACCTCGGTAAAGGTACATTAAAAAATTTCCAGAGGTACCGGCTCAGGGATCGAACCCCTGACCTCTGAGGTAAAGTCCGAGTGTCTAATTATTATTATTATTATTATTATTATTATTATTATTATTATTATTATTATTATTATTACAAAAACGGGAGGAATGACGGGAAAGGGTTATAGAATTTTTAGATTGATCTAGAATTTTCGTGTTATTCATTTAAATAACACACTTGTTCTGCAGCACTGCTCCAACCCAGTTTGCTGAATAATATCTGTATAGAAATCACCTCAAGTAAAGAGCCAGGCAAAGTCTTCGTTTCAAATTTCCCACTTGGGTGCATTAGTATCCAAGGTTTTTTTTCAGGCGTCAATCACTCTACTGAATTTTTAAAAATGTGTTAAGCGAGACCATTATATAAAATTGTTATTGTTCTTCAGTTTAGTATTTCAACAAAATTACAAATTCAATAAAAAATATCAAACAGTCCATTAAATGTTATTTCTTAAAATAAAATTAAGAAAAATTTCAAACCATAAGTTTCAATTATGTAAATTTATTTTTGTATATCGAAATATGTGTTAAACAAGAATATTTTATTATATGAACATAGTTCTTTAGTTAAGTGTTAAAGAATTACCTCATTCGTAAAAAATATTAAAAAATCCATGAAATTCTATTTCTTACACCAAAAGGCATGAATATTTAGACCTAAAAATATTTTATAAAAAAATGCGGCAAATTTTGTCTTTAACGAATTGTTTGCTTCAAAGCAGCCAATTCTCAACCATTTAGATTTTGATATCGTTATTATTCACATTGTAATATTTAATGATAAAAGTAGAATGAAAAAATATTCTTTACACAAATACTTAGCAGCAAAATATAAATAGGACATTGTTGCAATTATGTAAAGTTATTGTGGTAACTCGATAGACATCGGGATTGAGTGGCATACACATAGTCGAAAGGGGCGTCACGACGATGCAGTGCACAGTACGCACCGAGTCAAACCCAGTCATGAAGTCAGGACGAAGTGAGCACGAAGTCGAAAGTCATCGCTTGAATTCATCGAAGTCAACAACTAACGAATTCAAGAACTAGAGTCAAACGAAGTCACGAAAGTACGGTTGAAGTCGCACGACATTGATGAAATAACGTTACGTTGACTGCAATGGACTTGGAAGTCAATAGCCCCTCGTGATCGCGATACCGGAGCGCACGCTCAAAACGTTTAGCCCTTTCGGCGGTGGATGCGACGATGTCTCTCACGAGGAGAATTGAATAAGGGCAATCTCGCAGACCATCTTTGTGAATTTCTGTGGCGACGACGGCTCGAGAAAATAGGTGCTAATCCGTTTAAGGAACTAATCGCGAATATTAAAGTCTTTCATCCTGGCTACTGCATTTCAATAGCACATTTAATTAAAATAAATTCAAATACAGTCTGTTCAACAAAACAGGAATCGCGATTATTCGTAAACCATAAAAGATATTTAATTTGTCTTTTCTTTGAATTAAAGATTACTAAAAGGGGTACGGCGAGAATATTCGTTAGTTTCATTATCGCTCGAATTGTTCTAGAGATCTCAGAGCACACGCAAACCAAAATTTCTGCTGCGTGTAAACATGTGTGACTTAAAATTACTTGACAATTAGGGATGCATGTCCAGGAGGTGCCAAGCTATTTTGGACAGTGATGGAGATTGGGCGACAAATTAAGTAAGTTCGCCGTTGCCCTTTTAGTGACCTTTAATTAAAAAAAAATAACAATCAAATATCTTTTATGGTTTACGAATAATTGCGATTCCTTCTTTCTTGAACACTCTACCAGACTGGAAGAGTCTACTGGTATAGTATATGTTTTACTGTAACCGACTGGTATATTATAGAATGACAAGAATTCTAAAAATGAAAAAAATCGGATAAATGAAAAAAATTACAAAATATAAAAAAAGACAAAAAAATTTTCTCTTCAAAGTACTTCAAAGTACGATTCTTTCTTTGTTGAACAGACTGTATATGATATAATAATAAAATTCTTAAAATGAAAAAAAAAATCAGATCAATGTAAAAAATTACTAAATATAAAAAAAGACAAAAAAATATGCTCTTCAAAGTACCCCCCAAGACCTGCAAGAAGGGTAGGGCTCTTATCAACATGATTTCTCTGACCAGTCAAAGGGGTGCCTTCTAACCTCGACGAGACCTGGAAAAGGAGTAGGGATTTAAACAACATTATTTCTTTGATTAGTCAAAGCGATGCCTTCCAATCCCGATGGCACCTGGAAAAGTGGTAGGCGTTTCACCAACATTATTTCGGTGACCAGTCAGAGGGATACCTTCCCGCCCCCTATTGAACCTAGGAAAGGGGTAAGGGTTTGACCAACATCATTTCTGTGACCAGTCACAGGGGTCCCTTCCCGCCCCCGCCATGGAGCCTGGTAAAGGGGAAGAGTTTCTACCAATATTATTTATGTGACCAGTCACAGGGCTGCTTTCTCATCCATCACAGAACCTGGAAAAGGGGTAGGCGTTTGACCAAAATTATTCGGTGGTCAGTGAGAGGGTTGCCTTCCCGCCCCCACGGGACCTGGAAAAGAGGTTAGGAGTTTAACCAAAGTTATTTCTGTACCCAGTCACAGGGGTTCCTTCCCGTCCTCCCCAGGACCTGGAAAATGGGGTAGGGGTAGGCAACCCTTCTGACTGGCCACCAAATAATGTTTGTCAAACGCCTACACCTTTTCCAGGTCCTGTGGGGGATGGGAAGGAAACTTTGTGACTGTTCACAGAAATAATGTTGATCAAACCTCTTCCCTGGAAATGGGTAGGGGTTTGACCAAAATTATTTTTGTGACCAGTCACAGGGGTTGCTCTTTACCCCTTATGGGACCTGGAAAGGTAGAAGAGGTTTGACCAACATTATTTCAGTGACTAGTCACAGGGTTGCCTTCCCATTCCCCACAGGACCTGGAAAATGGGTAGCTGTTTGACCAACATTATTTAGTGGCCAGTCAGAGGGGTTGCCTTCCCGCTCCTCACGGGACCTGGAAAAGGGGTAATGAGTTTAACCAAAATTACTTCTGTAGTTACTCAGTGGTGCCTTCCCGTCCTCTACAGGCCCTGGAAAAAGGGCTCGATAATATATTTATCTCGCGTTTCGTGCCTGATAATGTATTTATCTCACGCTTCTCGCTCAATAATGTATTTACATCGCGCTACGCGCTCGATCTTTGTGCATAGACTTTTAAAACTAAAAGTGAAAGCATCGACAACAGTAATTTGGTATTTGTGAAGTCTCTTTTGTTAACGCTCCTTCGACTTTAACGAACACATTCTCATCATGTATCTCGTGCTACGCACTCGAGTTTATTCCTTAAATTTTATATGATTCTCATTAATGTGGAGGACTGGAATGTGCACCTGTGGCTGGTCACAGAAACAATGATAGACAAACCCCTATCCCTTTCCTAGGTCCCATGGGAGGCGGGAAGGCACCCCTCTGACTGGTCACGGAAATACGGTTGGTCAAACGCCTACCACTTTTCCAGGTCCATTAAGGGTGGAAAGGCACCCCTTTAAATGGTCACAGAATTAATGTTGGTGAAACACCTACCTTTTTTCCAGGGCCTGTTGAGGACGGGAAGGAAACTTCTCTGACTGGCCACTAAATAATGTTGGTCAAACACCTACCAATTTTTCAGGTCCTGTGGGAGATGGGAAGACACCCCTGTGACTGGTCACAGAAATAATGTTGGTAAAAGCCCTACCCCTTTTCCAGGTCTTGGGGGTAATTTGAAGAGCATATTTTTTTGTCTTTTTTTTATATTTGGTAATTTTTTTCATTAATCTGTTTTTTTCATTTTTAGAATTTTATTATTATATAATATACAGTCTGTTCAACAAAGAAGGAATCGTACTGTGAAGTACTTTGAAGAGCATATTTTTTTGTCTTTTTTTATACTTTGTAATTTTTTTCATCGATCTGATTTTTTTCATTTTTAGAATTTTATTATTATATACGAGGTGTGTTCAAAACGTAAGGTGACTTTTCAATTTTGGCGGGATACGTACATTCAAGTTTTAAATTTTTTGTTTTGTTGTGTTGGTACACTCATCACGATCATATGTTCACAGTTTTGACTATATAGCTCGTGTTCTTTTTCTGGCAGAGGCGTAAAAGGTTAGCAGGGTTTGATGTGCTCGGCGATTTTCTTCTTTCGAAAAAAATGGAGCAAAGAGTTTGCATTAAATTTTGTGTGAAAAATGGAATCCAAGGCTCTAAAACTCTTGAAATGTTGACAGTTGCATACGGTGAGTCTACTCTGAGTAAGAAAAATATGTATAAGTGGTACAAGCTGTTCGAAGAAGGCCGAGAGGATGTCGAAGACGAACCTCGCCCTGGATGTCCCAGCACGTCAACAACAGACGAAAACGTTCAAGCAGTGAAAGAAATGGTGTTGAAAAATCGCCAAATTACCATAAGAGAAGTTGATGAAGATGTTGGCATATCGGTTGGCTCATGCCATGCAAAAAACGTCCGGAACTTTGGAAAAACAATTCGTGACTTTTGCATCACGATAATGCACCTGCTCATTCATCGTTACTAGAAAATTTCATTAAAAAGCTCGTCTCGGTTTAGGCAACTTTGTCAAGAATGTGTCCAAATGCTGGCCATTAAAATATTCACAGCTTATTAAATAAAATCGCCAAAAAAGATAAGGATTTTATTCTTTAGCGTATTATAAGTGTGCAAAAATATTCCTTTTTCCATTACTGTAGAAAATTTCAATAATATCATGCTGTAAAACTTATTCGGAAAGTTTTGAAATGCAAGAAAATGGCGAATTTGCAGCAGTTAATTCACAGATTTTGAAGAGTATTTTTTTATTATTTTTTTACTGAATGAATAACTTGTCAGAACAGAAATAAGTGATGTTAAAAAATTCAACAAAAACTTCAAAAATACTAGAAAATTTTAACTTATATGATTTATGTTCGAATACAAAAAATACTTAACGATATTTATTATTGTCCCACTATTATACGTAGTTGTTACGTTGTCCCAGTAATGGTCGGTTTACCTTATATTGATACATAACTAATTAAACTTCATTTAACCAATTTTTAATAATGCTTAAATTTAGATTTTGAAATAAAAGTGCCTAAAGCTAAATAATTTAAATTATTCAAACATAAAAAATCTAGGAATTATAATTTTTTATTAACACAATCCATATATATTTAAGAATAAGTAATAAAATTGACCTAAATCACTTTTTCTTAAGATTGATAACAATCAAAAATTAAAATCTTTTATAATTAAACTATCATTAAAATTGTCCATACTTTATCATTTGGAAATAGAATCATTACCAATGAAACAAATAGTGTAATATTGTAAAGCTGAATCAATGAAAAATCTGTTTATTATCATGGAAAGACAAACAACTTTATTTATCATCAATATTTTTGGAAATATTTACAACCAGAAAGTTATAAACAAAAAATAAAGTATAATTTATCTTTTGATTTGGAAAAAAATCCTTCTTTAAGCTGGTAATATTCAGCAAATTAAACTGACTAAGGTAAGTTAGCAGTCGCATTAAAACTCAAACTTCCTCTATGTTACCAATGACCCCTAAGTTAAGAAAGTTACGTTGATTGGAGAACGCAAATTAATTTGCAAATTCCAAAACCTTTGTAACCTTATTTCCCATATAAACTTGAATTACCACTCGTCACCCTTGCTATTTAATCCAGTTCTGGTTTTAAGAGGCCATACTTCGCCTCGTGATATAAATTACATTGGTCTGTGGGTTCACCCGCTCGCGCGTGCCAGGGTTAAACCCTGAATGGCTTCATTATATCAAGACCAGAAATGTGTCGCCTGTTTGTTCCTCTTTCTTTGAACCTTTATCTTGAATATCGATTTTAAATTGAAAAAGTGAACGCCTGAAAAGTACAGGCGGAAAGTAATGTTCAGCATAATGAAGATGAGCCGTAATTTTGTCGATCCATGCAAAAGCTTAAAAATGTATGAAGTGCCGATTTCACCTCGCACAATTTTACATGAAGAAACATCCCCTTAGAGTTCGAAGAAATAAAAAATATTTTGTATGTTTATAATTATATCATTAATTCAAATTTGTTCAAAGTACTTCTAGGAAATGCAAAAATGTTGGGTTTCATCCTGATTTGAAAATGTATTTTTTATGAAAAATATTTTTAAAAAATGCTAGTATGAGAGCATCCAGTTTTCAGATGTTGTTTTATAAAAAGATTCCCAAGATTTTTGCGTTGAAAATTTTAAATGCGTCAAAAGTCACGAATTAAAAAATTAGTGACGCCCTCTCTATAAAATTATATATGAAAAAATGGGAAGCTTCGCAGCACGAATTTTCCATATATACCTGAAAATTGATGAGCCATTGTTTTTAAGGCTACACATTTAAAGAAAAAACCTGATTACAATACTGTTATGAATTTTTAAATTTTCTACTAGAAAAAAGTACGTATCAGTGGGCATTCACAATTTTAATCAGCTTTAAAAAAAGTAACATACAATAAAACTTTTTAAGTAACGTAACTTTTGACAATTAAGATACAGGTAGTTAGACTGGGTGGAGAACATATACGGTAAGCTGTTCCGTGAACCAGAAGAGTACTTCCCTCGAATACGGTTAAGTACGCCGCAGGTGAGAGCATGAGTATACTTAGAGCTGTCCCCTCGCGAGACGTAATGAACTGGCTAAATGAAGTAGAAACAATTAGATGACAATTTATGCTTAATTTCATTCTCTCAAGGTTGTGAATATTCCCTTGGGTTTCACTGCCCTAACGAATACGTTACGGCAACGTATTTTTTATAATAGAATCGAACTTCCTGGAATCAATTTAAGCAACATGAACCCTCAAATGCATGGTTCGCGTAACTTCTTTACTGGAAAGCAGTTTTTTATAGAGCTTTTTCTGAAAGCATCTGCAGTGTTTCAGAAAAATGTGCTCTTAAGATCCTGCGTATTGATCCTGAAAAATTATTTCGGGACGCTCGGACAACTTATCTTTCGAACAGATGTTAAACACCGTTGCAATGTACTATGGGTGTGTTCACTATAGGCATATTTATTTGTGCTCACTTCATGAACACTATATGATTACTTTATTTTCTCACAAAAATGGAATAATTTTCTTTTGCGCAGAAGAAAAATTATTTTTGCTATCGAAAAAAGAACTGAAAATTATTTCATGAAATTTATGTATCTATCTTATACTGAAAGTATTATTTCCAGAAAATCAGAAATACCATTAACAGATCAATCTATGCGTCTGGTTGCAACCAACAACTTTTTAAGCTATAGTTATGTTGTATTATAAAAATTAAATCATTTTTCTTCATACGAACAAAGTATTTTGTTTTAAACGTTATAAAACATGATTGGTAGGTCATGGAATGTTATGAAATCTTTTCCAGTGGGGAAATTGATTCGTCTCCTCTAATGAAGAAGATAAACAATATATTTCTTAAATTTTTTAATCTGTGCTACTATCCGTCCAGAAAGTTAGGAATGGCTCTAGTGGGGCCGTAGCTAGTTGGCCATATATCTAATCGGGCTTTAGTGGGAAAAACTAGCTGGGCCCCACCTGGAGCGTAACGCGGAGGCCTCGGGAGCCGTACTAGATTTTCTAGTAGGGTTCTAGTGGGTTCACCCCGCCTACAATTCAATTGAAGAGAAGAGCCCCTGCCGGACTCCTACAGGGTACTTTCACGCTACTGGCAGCCAGTAATTTTATCCGTTCGTCATCATACGACTGTATACGATCCAAATATCGTTTATATTTTCAAAAATTGAAATTTCATTTAAACATTTTGGCTAATTTTAATACTCACTGCTGTTATAATCTAACGATATGACAAGAAAGAAATAACGAGTTTAAATACTCATTAAAACATTATTTCTGCATACTGAAACCCTCAAAAGTCTCAAAATTATATTTGCGGCAATATAATATTTTAGGAGTTCTCCGGTTGGGGCCACATTAGACACATATAGATTTGCTATACCTATACGAAGCATGGAATTCTTCACTGGAAACTGACAGGGCACCCATTGGTTTTTTCTAGACAAGATATTCCGATAGGGGCCCCACCAGTTTTTGCTAAACTAGATGTTCTGACAGGGGCCCCATCAGAACCCAACTTCAAATTGAGAAAGATAGGGAAATTTCTGCACGGGTAGATCATAAGAGGTAATGAAAGGGTTATCAATAGGTTATTCAAGGCATTTCGAAGACGCAAACGAATATATAGCATTCCAAATCCATACTTATAGAACATAGAAGATTCAAGAAACAAAACATAGTAAATACATTTCTGGAACTAATGAGTTACGCATGGTTCTCGCATTTTAAGGACCAGAGAAATATACGTATAATTATTGACCCTTGGTTCGTAAGAAAATTCCATTCCATTAGAATCCTGCTTACTTAAGTGTTCAATATGCTTTAGAAATTTGAGAGATTCAAGATAAAAAGCTCAAAAATTCAATAATAATGGATAATTAGTCCGATGATTTCTTTGAGATGCAGTATTTTATAATTTTAAGAATCATATTGACTAGATTTTTATTATATTTTTTTCGCTATTTCGACTTTTAAATATTTTATGAAATATAAACACTGAGTGAAACTTGTTTTTCAAATTTTTCTAAATCCCAAAAAAGAACACTTTCAGATGGCCGATCTAGCTCAAAGTCTTCTCAGATCAGATCTTTGCAGCTCTAATTATCACTGGAGCTAAGATTCGTATGAATTTCATGATCATGCCTCTTTTATTCTTTAAGATATGGTCAACACAACAAAGTTACATGCACAGGAAAACAGATACGGATAGGTAAAAATTGAATTTTCCAGTTCTTAGAATTAATTTATGTCAAAAAATTTTAAAAGAACAATATATCAGGAAAATTACGTAATTAAAAACCTCTCACTTAGAGAAAGAAAAAAAAGTTAATATTTTTCATAGAAGAAATGGAAAAGACGTTGCAATGTATAAAAGAACATGTTTAAACTTCTATAGGAAGTATATGAGAATCTGAAAAATACTATATGAATATACGCGTTCACACATCAAAGCCTACTTTATTTTTTTCAATTACCGGCATAACTAAAGTATCAATTACTTATATTATTTATATGGGACACATACGTAAACATATTAATAAACTTATATAACCACTCATATAAAGTATAACACATAATAATTTAATTCCTGAGGAAAAAAGTGCGTAGGCGCTTATTATCGATAATATGTTTAGTCGAATCCATCGTCATCGATAATTATACTTCAATGAAATTCTGATAAAATTACATTTTTTTTCAATTAAAATATTTAGAAATTGTATGGATTGAGATCAGAAGTAGAGGTGAGCACTCAGGGTGATTACCTTAAGGGTTTATTCCCCAGGCATCGAACCCCTATGTACTTTTCAATGCCTGTGTTTCTCTATTGCGAAACATCTCAATTGCTGATCTGCAGGAAACTCAGTTTTCTCACAGAATCCAGTTATAACTTTTACAGAAGGAAGGCGAATAGAAATCTAAACTTTCACAGACAGGCGAGCTTAAACTTGTAGTCGGATTGAAATCGAGTTTCAAAGGGTCTATCGAAACTCAATTTTCGAATTATTTACAATTTCATTATTCTACGTCCTTTAGTAGCTTTCAAGAAGTAAGAAATATAATAAAAATAAAAAATTAAATGATCTAGTAAAAATATCTTTCTATAGTCAGCCGAGTCGTGAAGAGCCTGTTCCATCTAAGTAGAGTAAGAACTTCAGTGCCAGACACATCAGCTCACAAAATTACGCTGGCAGGATGAGTTTTAGTAAATGTCATTAAAACGTTGTTTATCGAAATTTAATCTCTTATATGGAATAACATAATAATAATATTTGGATAAATTAACAAAATTAATAATACCAAAAAGTTGTATTACTAACTTTTTTCTCATGCTTAAGGAGGTTCAATTATTTTTTTGTTTTGTTTTAACTTGTTCTCGGGTGAACATCATTTTTCATCATAGGCTTAACATATAAATCTTGTGCAAAGATGTTTTAGGTATAAAATTAGGAGCATGGTGTAATTTGGAGTTCGTCTTTTACGGCTGCTATCCTTACACAGTGGCCACGAGCGTCGGAGATGACAACAGTCCCCTTTTGATGCTTTCTTACAGTCAACATCACGTCTAACATTATTCATGAATAAAAATTATTAATTTTTATTTGTCGCATATAATATTAGACACTCAATTTATACTAACAATTTAGTCATGAGTAAAAACTTAAATATTGAAAAATCTTGTTTTCGACCTTTTTTCTGTAATTTGATATGCTTTTCGTTTAATCTTCAGGCTTATTTAAAACCTCTTATTATATATTATTGACAAAAAATTAAAATTTTAGATAAATGAAATAAAACCTATTCCTAAATAAATCATTATATTGTTACTCTGTTTTTTTTCTTTTAAATTTTGATATCTTTAAAAATTTCAAATAAATATGAAAATATTTTTTGATATCAGTGACCAACTAACCAATGATAGTAGCCAAGGGTGTCTTAACTATCCGATGTTTCACTATCGAAACCTGGTGGGAGTGAGGTTGCGACGATTTCCATATTTTCTCTAAATGCCTTTGACCCTCGAATTGGAGTGCGCGCCCAAAGAACGTGAGTACGTGCGGGACATACCGAGCGTGTGGAATGAATGTGAGCTACTTTAGTCGAGGATCATTTCGCAGGCCCAGGCACCTATGAATCTGCAATTCGTTTTTGACCTAATATTTTGTGCAGTATTTTTGCAAATTTGTGCCTAAGATAAATTTCACATCGGCTTTATTTGTTTGTCTGATTTTTTGCAAATTTGTTCAAATAACTTCAACCCGTACATGCCACCCCCTATGTAATAAAGATTGGCTAGGCCAGCGAAATATGTCACCAGCCCAGCCATTATCCAAACAAAACCTTATAGGGGCTTAATCCTTTCTTCTTAATTTGCTCAGGTTTGTGCAACCACCTTCGACTACGAAAACCCATCGGACCCCAGGCGCTCAAACTTGGGGCGAGGTGCCGCGCGCAAAGTGCCAGTGTAGAAATCTTAATGGTGTATTGTGGAGGGCCTGATAGGGTTTCTCTGTTTTTATTAGGGTCCGAATGGGGCAAATTATTAAGGGCCGTACTAGTTTGGGTACGAAAAATTGTTAGGGACCGTCAAAGGAAATTTGTTCAGGCCCGTAACAAGGATCCTTATTATTCCCTAATTAATGTTAGGGGCCCTCGTTAGGGCCCCAATAGGGCCTTTTGTGCAAGTAAATGGCGTTCTTGTTCTTTTTATTGACAAAATATGTCCGATATCATTCTAAAGTGACGTATTTATTTATAGGTTAGGGTCCACATTTTTGAATGTATATGCACTATTCTATGAAATTAACAGTTCCAGGTCTCTGCAAAGTTGATACTGATAAAAAAAATACAATTTATCTATCAAAAGAAATTACGAATACTGTTTCAATATAATAAAAATATATAAAAAAAGGATTTTCGTAAACAAATTTTCAAGCCTCTTCACATACTTTAAAAGCTAGTTCTCTCTTCTCTTTATGAAAATAATTGAATAAAATCCTTTTAGATAATTTGCAAAAAAATATACAATTCATATAATTAAGGTTGTTGGAACGAGGCGCACAAAAATGGTGAGGTGAAATCTATGAGACGCTCAAAACTTACCAGCGGTCAATGATAATCCATTTTGCGGTTTTAAAAATGCACTCACAATATTTTCCATGCGCCGAAAGGGGTTCCACGGTTGTGCGATATGCGCTTGCTATCTGATTTTTCGAAACAAATCGCTGAAGAGCTAAAAAATTAGAGTAAAGTGGTAAACAAAAATACACGAATGGATACCAAAGCGACTGACAGCTGTTTGGCGCTGAGCGATAAGCGTTACTTGATCGTACTACCAAGCATGTGTACTGTCAGATATCTCTGACTGTCAGAGACTCTGGTACTGTCGATAAAGTTGCTCCTCTTGGCGGAAATTTTAAATTAAAATAAAAATGCGATTTGTGTTCTTAATTTTCTAATTGTTTATTGACATGTCTTACTTGGTTTTGGAATAGGAAAACTGTAAAAAGTGATAAAAGGATGCCGCCGTGAACTCGCTGATAATATTTGATAATAATTTTTCAATTTAAAAATATATCATTTATTGATTTATTTACATATTTTGTTGTGTTGACACGTGTAAACACATATGGAAATGGCGCATTACGTAGAATTGTATAAATAGCGTAAGTACTTTACAACCTATTCTCGATTAACAGAATACTAATATTAATCGCATAAATTTATTAATAAAGATAATAATATCCACAGATTTTTGCAGCCATTTAAAAGAATCCTACTCTCAATATCGAGACATATAATAGCCGAAGCAGACGTCGAATTTAGCAACAAATTTTTGCAGGAAAAAGTTGCAACAAATAACCAAATAACTACATTACCGGCACTTACTTTTTACAAACTATTTTTTTCGACCTTATTCTCAAAGATTCGTTATTCTTAGATATCGAGACAGTACACTCGGAAAGATTCAATGTTGAAAATTAATTAAATAATTCTTTCGAGTATTATTCTTTAATTAATTTAAATAATTTAAGCAATTAATTATTCTACACAGCAGACATCTAATTTAGCAACCGTTTTTTCAGGCAAAATTTGCAAGCTATTTACTACGTCCTGATTCACAGACTCATTATTCTTAGATATGGAGATAGTGCCTTTAGAGAGATTTAATGTAAAAAATTAATTTAATTATTATTATTATTATTATTATTATTATTATTATTATTACTAAATTTGATGTCTTCCGTGCAGAATAATTAACTAAATTAATAAATTAAACGATTAATTAAATAAATTAAAAAATAATAGTAATAATAATTCAATTAATTTCTTACATTGATTCTTTGCGAGTGTACTGTCTCGATATCTAATAATAATGAATCTTTGCGAATAAGGGCGTAAAAAATAGTTTGTAAAAATTAAGTGGCGGTAATGTAGTTATTTTCTTATCTGCTGCAACTTTTTCCTACAAACATTTTGTTACAAAATTCGACGTCTACTGTGTGAAATAGTTTCTATTATATATCTTGATATTGAGAGGAAGATGGTTTTTAAATGTCTGCAGAAATATGAAAATATTGTTATTATTAATGATAAATTTATGCGATTAATATTAGTGTTCTGAAAAGCGAGAATAGGCTGTATAATACCTACCTTATTTATACCATTCTACGTAATGGGCTATTAGAGGCAACCTTTTATCACTTTTCACAGTTTTCCTATTCCGAAGCCCAGTAAGACATGTCAATAAACAATTACAAAATTAAGAACACAAATCGCATTTTTATTCTAATTCAAAATTCCCGCCAATAGTAGCAAATTTACCGACAGTATACATGCTTGGTAGTATGATCAAGTAATGCTGAGCGATCAGCGCCAAACAGCTGCCAGTTGCTTTGGTCTCCAGTGTATTTTTGTTAACCACTTTACTCTCATTTTTCAGCTCTTGAGGGATTTGTTTCGAAAAATCAGATAGCAAGCGCAATAAAAAAATGGTCTAAAAGTTTGTATTACATGGTGTTAGCGCTGAGCGTGTAAAGTTAGAACGAATGAGTTCAGGTCCGGCGTAAAAATTGAGCATTTCATATCTCTAATTTTCCGCGTAAATTGCTAGCATTTCAGATTTTTCAATTATTTCTTTCGTGTAACAAAATTTTTTTATCATGCAAATTATATAGTGTATAAAGCGATCCTGTCCAGGGCCACAATAGGGAGCTTATTATGGATGTCATCTCAATTTAAAGGGTTGCCATATTCGGATGTAATAGGTCCTGGTGGGGACAACCCTGATAAAGGTAAGCTATTGGGGCCACTAACAAAGCCCCAATATTACTAGGGACTATTAGAGCAATTTCCACACGGGAGTACATCTATTTGTATAAAGTTCTAAATAATTTTCATATCTTCACTAATTCATTAGTAGTCTTGCTAAGTACACAGAGGAAAAATTATACTCGGTAATTAAAAGTATGCTATCAGGTATAATCTTGGACTTTTAACTATGGAACAGCGATCCAGATTATACAAATTAAAATGTGCAGATATTAAAGAATAGATAATACCGGATAAAATCTTGGTTTATAAATTGAAACAGGTGACTTTTAATTTTAGAATCTTAATATATTAAAGCCCAAAATCTAAGATATTAACATCTATAATCCAAGATATTAAAATCAATCGTCCAAGATCCTAAAATAAAATATCCAGGATATTACGAACTATCATTCAAGGTATTAAATATGACGTCTTAAAATATTAAGATTCCCATAGCCCGGTAACAAGCGTTGAATTGAGAAAAATTAAGAATTTTTATTCCTATGAATACGCGATTTTTCCTCCCTCTAAAAATCCCCCAACGAGAACAGAAAAAGTGCAAATCCTATACCTCTTAATCGACATTTCGAGCATTTCTTTAACCTATTTTTCATTATTAAATCTGTTCACAACTTTTAAATTCGAAAAATATTCAAATTTATATTTATTTATATTTTAATAATTTATTTAAACGTCTTAAGAATGCTACAAATAAATTTTTTTTTGTCCTAACTTTTTTGGTTCAAATAAATGTTTGGTTTGTTTGAATAAATTTTTTATTCAAAATAAGTAAAGTTCTTGTTTGCATTGAATATGTATCTTTAAAATTACTTATAGATTTTGTTCAAGTGAAGTAAATCCTTTTTTACACTTAACTTCAAAATTGAGCATTCCAAATAAAAATAATGTATATGCTCGATAATATGTTTATTGTAAACCATAATTATAATTGAATGTGTAGAAATATGTAGTAGAAACACTTACTCAATTCAATTGCTTAATTCTGGTTAATTTTAAACTAGGCGCTTCTCATATCTGAATTGAACAATCGTTCATTAGAATAATCAGAAATGAAGCAGAATTAGGCATTTGAAATGAATGTATATTTAAGTGTTCCTGCTTTTAAGTATAGAATGATAATTATTATAGAAAAAAATATGAACTATTTTATAAATCATCTTTATAGAGAAAGAGATTGGTATTGAAAAAGACTTAAATCCGAAATTTTCAATGATATCCACGGTGAAAGCCTTACAATTCAAGTACTTCCTACACTAGAGATATGGCGTCTATTTTTCAATTAATTTAGGATTTTATAGTAAATCGGAACCTTTAGAAAAATATAACACTGAAAAAGAAGAATGCCATCAAATAAATAACATGATCAATTAATTTAGATTCAAGTTTAGGCCCTTAGGAACCAGGCTTGATTAACTCAATAAGAGAAAATGACAAATTTTGAGAACTTTTCCGCGGGAAGTTGAGAGGCAGGGAGGGCAGTCAAATGAGTTCTCCTGCCCATCGCAGATGGCGCCGACGCCAAATGCGGAGGGCCACGCGCGTGCGCGCAAAGTAAATTGTTTGTTGTCGTCTGCTGCATGGTACACTGGTAACAGTTAAACAGTTATTAAAAATGGATAAAAAACGTATTCAGTGAGTGGTTGTGGATTTAAAAAAATTAATCACAAGCAAGTGATAGGTCACAAGTTCCTAACACGAAGTTCAATATGTTAACAGTTTAAAAAATATGTCAAGAAGAACTTTTAAACTGCAAACCAAAGTTGCTTATTAAAAATTAAAAATTTCAATGTACATATTCAATCGTAATTTAATTATTTCTTTTTATAAAAATAAGGTCAAACTGAAGTTAATGGGACACAACAAATGAGAAATAGAATTCTAATTATCTTTTATTTCTGATTTTGCGTTCCTTATTTGCTTTATTTTGTCTTTATTCTTCGTTTTTTTTTAATTATTTTAAAGATTCAACGCATACAATGATGGACATATACATAAACATGCGCCAACACATGGACGCTCGCCGAAGGATGATTTTCACAAGCCAGCTTGCGAAAACATTTTCAGACCATATTGAAGTTTGAATAACCTTGATACGCCCATCTAGGTCACACCTTACCTATACCCTGACTACACTTTTTAACGTAAAATTTTTCGCTCTTTCGATTGACAAGGTCAAAAAGAAGCCATTCCATTATAAAAAATAAAGGTGACCTTGAAATAATCATGAAGGTCATGTTCAAGATCAAAACTACGGTGACCAATAAATTCCTCGATATAAGTTACTTCAAGAATAACCTCAAACTTCTTCAAAAAATTGTACGTAAGGATTTATTTGGCTGTTCCGAGAAT
>NC_046660.1:103435239-103443345 GCF_010883055.1 Belonocnema kinseyi | reverse complement strand
ATTTTTAATAACTTTTATCTGTGGCGTATTCGACTGATTTTTTTTTATAACTTAATTTTATTGTTAGCGCCAATGAAAAAATCGACAAACATTTATTGGCCCTTGAGGACCTTCATTAAATGAAAATAAATGCACCAAAAATGCAAGACTTATGTGGGATCAAAACTTGAATTTTTAGTGAGTTAATTTTGATCACACAATAGTATTTTTGTTATCGTTTGCAATTTTCAAAATAATTTGTTTAATCCATCTTACTACAGATGATGCATATTTTGAACTGCTATTTTAGAATCTTAAAAGTCATGAATGTAAATTTCCCAATTTTTAATGTTCCCTCTAGTGCTAGTCTTAGAGCTAAAATGAATAAAATGAAAATTCAAAAGAACTCTGCTATTTTAAAAATATTATACGCACACACCCCTCGATCTATGATCCCTTACCCCATTTTTCATACCTCACTCGCATCCTCCAGCACCAGCTAGAGTCCTTATGCCCCCGTTGTCTAAAGCTGAAGTGCGCCTGCATCCTTCTGCGTCGGCGCTTTCAAGATCAGAGGATAGCGGTGGAAAATATCCACTCTGCATACGCTTTTTCTAAATTTCGCGGCAGCACCTTTGATGTCGAACAAAGAAAGCTTGGAGATGAGTGCAAGGGACGGTCATGACTTTCACAAGGGGAAACGTGTTGAAGTACACAACGTGTAGAATGTAGTACGCCAGTCACGCAATGGAAAGGGAAAGAATATAAATAATGAAGGCGAAATTATAAAACAATAAGGATTCATTAAAAGAAAACCTTCCAACATTATTATATTATTTCAAATTAAACTCTGGTATGAAATCCAGAATATGAATGGTAAAAGGTAAAAAAACTAAGCCCAGGAAAGTCATAAGACGCGAAAAGTAAAAGAGGTTACCAAAGATAAAAATATTAACTGAAGAACGTCTATAGCGTATCTAAATAAAGTAATTCAACAATATATCTCAAATTATCGCGAACTGTTTGCTATTGCTTCCTCAAAGAGGCATCTTTGCGATCGCAGCAATTTAAAACGAAATTTTATTCGTTTAATTTAACGTTTCTTAATTTAAATATGCCTAATATATTGTTCTAATATCTTAATGAAATATGTAGAGCTTATGTTCACCACTAATATTTCACAACTACATAAATGATATCTGAAAATATTCATTACTTCTTTTTCAGAACTTTATAATATTTCTAAAATGTTTTTTTATATTAAACCTTTCTTTTATTTAACTCAAAGTTGATGCAAAAATATATCAGATTTCTTGAGTCGAGATAAATCATATAATTTAAAATATTCAAACATTTCATTAAAGGGTGAACATGTTAATTCGACTCGAATCGATTGATCTTCAGTATTAACATATTTCATTCAAGATTAAAAAAAAGACGGTCATTTATAATATTTAAAACATTATTTTTTTTAGTTGAAATTTTTCATCAATATAAACCAAAATTTAGGCAAGAAGGAAAAAGATACTTTTTTCGAAACCAATTGATTAGCCTAAACTACAAATGCATTGTACTAAAGAGTACAGAAGTTATGGTTATTTATATAATTTGGAAAACCGGTTTCAAATAGAAAATTGTTTCTTAATAACCACATTTAAAGTTCGTCCATGAATAAAAAGGGGACATTGATTCTAGACATTTGGATTGACCTTTTTGTATTTTTTTATTTTGACTACCTTTATGTACACGCCAATACATTTGCTGAAGATTTATAATGAGGAAGCAAAATACTCATCAAATGAGCACTATGCCATCGTAAATACATGCAAAGGAAAACAACTAAGATCGGATTTACAGAAAGAAGATACTCCGTTTCCAAACAATTGAAACTTTCAAATAATCTAATAAGTTATTGGAAATATTATAAAGTTTTAAGGTAATGTTTCTCGGGTGAAAGTATTTTTTTGTTTCAAGAATTTGAATGAAAAATAATGAGATTTTGAAGAAACTTAATTATTTCTAAAACTGTTAGACTTGTTAGTTCCTTTCAAGCAAAGATACCATTTTTAGGCAAAAATCGTCATCGAGACTTCCAATGGTGAACAATTTTAAGTTATTTTAGCTTTTTCAATTAAAAATTAATATATTTAAAAGATTACTAACTTTTCAACAATTTAAACTTTTTGGACATTTTAAACAAAACAAACACATTCGGTTTAAAAAAGATTTACAATACCAAACAATTCATTATTACGTTATGTCAGTGGTTTTCGTCAAAGATTGATTTTCTTAGTAAAAAAGAATTAGATCTGGAAAATTATTTACAATATTGAAATAATAAAAGGCCATGTTAGCGTTTTTGGCTGAAAATCGGTGATTTTAAACAAAAAGGCTTGACTCTAAAAATTAAACTTACGCTTCTAACAGATTTCGGTTATTTTAAGATATAAATTTACATTATAATTAATATAATATTGTACATGCTTCTTTTTTTCCTTATTTTAGACAATAGGTACTATGAAACACTAATATTTTGTTTTAATATTCATTTTTTATTTCAATTTAAAAATTAAGTAACACATAAAAGCCCCGCGCGTAACGTGTGTTTTAGTCTTCTCGTATTATAAAATTCTTCCTTTGTTAAAAATACATGAATAGTGCTGAACAGAAAGCTTTCAAATTTAAAGCTTGATTAAATAAATGCGATTATGAAATTTTGTTGAAAATTCAATTTAATGCGATATAATATAAATTTCTAGAATTTCGAACGGATCCCAGGCAGCAAAACTAATTACCATATTTATAAAATTTTCCTTTTTAATTCATTTCATGGTACATGTGGATAGAGCCAGCTATGAGCCAGTTGTAGTTCTTATTATTTTTGAGAAATTTTTGTTTGACGCATAGGGATAAAAGTTGGAAATTTTGGTTTTATTTGCCAATCTGTCGATTTAAAATCATAGGAAAAAATTTCAGCTTTCTTTCTAAACTATTTTTAAAGCAATACAATGTGTCGAAATTTGAAAAAAGTCGAAAATAGACCCATTATTCGCTGTGACTAAGTCCCGAGAAGCATACTCAGCATATTAAAAAAAAAATTCTGTTAAAAATTATTCGTGTAATAAAAGGTTTTTTTACTTTGATTTTGTTGAAGCAAAAGGTGCAAGAGTACAGGACAAATTCAGTAGCCCATGTAGAAAAATGTTGGAGCAGACTTAAGTCCAATTGGGGCCAAATCTAGTCTGTCTAATATAGACGGTCTAACAGGGTTCTTGGATGATGCTATTTAGACTCCCGTAATGAAAAAATGGTCTAAGTGTCAAAACAAATTTTTTGGTGTACTTTAAAAACTTTTCAGGTTATTTAAAAAGACACATAATGAACAAAACATTTGCTAACAAAACTTTTTTTTTCACTTAGACGTCTTACCGGGTTCCATGTGTTGGGCTATTCTAGCCTTCCGTTTAGTTAAGAAATTTCCTAAGTATCTATTTAAAAAAATATATTTTATGGTTGCTATGAAATGTTTAAAACTATTGCTTACAAAATATAGCAGTTGAGCATTACTGACATCAAAGAAATAAGAACTCTGCGAACTCGTAAGATGCTTAACCTCCAAATTCACAAGCGTGTAATTAACTCCAAACGAACTAATGAACAGTCGTTCACTATACGACAGCGAATATAATAAAGAATATGCACTTAATTTTTTTTTGAAATTTTAAATTGCGTGCAAATAGAAAAACGTGTTCCTGGATTGCCAAAATTTGAGGTTAGATTTTTAAATCAATACAATAAGCTAATGCTACGATAGTGGTAATTTTTTTCGTATTTTGTTAAAGAGTATTATAATATTGTTGCAATAATGTAGTACCTATTTCATAAGCGACAATTATTTTATGTCCAAAATATCCAGACAAGGTTAAAGACAACGTACACGAGTACGAATTGATTTCCTTCATTCAAGATGGAGACTTTTCGATTGTGAAAATGACGAACGCAAGTTGAAAGTGGACATTGTTCCGGAATCCATAAGACATTTGGCCAGAATATCCCGTATAATTGAAAGGACATGCAAGTCAGTTTTCTTATTAGATAGTCGCCACAAGAAATTTTATTTTTCCTCTAAAAAATTAAATTCTGAGTATTTTTGTTAGTTAAGAAACATACATAAATACTCTGTATACTATGATAAAATACTACAGAATATTCATGGACGGATTAAAGTAATTCTTATAAAATATTTTCTTATCTTTCAAACAAGTTTAAATACAAATATAACTTGTAGAACAAAAATTCTTTTTATGAGTATATCTGCTCAATAGCACCCAATTGGCAGCCTACTTTAACACCCAATTAGCTCATCAAATTTAGTCGTAAGCAGTTTAAAAACGTTAGTTCTACGAGGTGTGTTGAAAAAGTAAGGTGACTTTTCAATTTTCGCGGGCAAGCTGTACAAGCTGTTCCAAGAAGTCTGAGAGGATGTTGAAGACGAACCTCGCCTTGGACGTCCCAGCACGTCAACAACAGATGAAAACGTTCAAGCAGTGGCAAAAATGATGTTGAAAAATTGCCGAATTACCATAAGAGAAGTTGCTGAAGATGTTGGAATATCCGTTGGCTCATGCGATGCTAGCTTTACGGACGTTTTGGGCATGAGACGTGTGTCATCGAAATTTGTTCCAAAACTGCTTAATTTTGATCAAAAGATCCATCGCATGACCATCGCTTAGGAGATGTTGAATGAAGTCAATAATGATATTTACCGAATTTGGTCCCCAGTGACTTTTTTCTTCTCCAAAAACTGAAGAGACCCATGAAAGGACATCGATTTTCAACGATTAAGGAGATAGAAACTGCATCGCTGAAAGAACTCAAGCCTATACCAGAAAATGGTTATCAGAAGTGCTTCGATGATTGGAAAAATCGTTGGCACAAGTGTATTATATCTGAGGGGGATTACTTTGAAGGGGACAACATGCTACCATGCTACCAAAAGCATGGAATATTGACAGATCCAATGTACATCGAAGTGTAGATAGATTATGAGCGACCCAAAATACAACATCTTAGCAGAATCTTAGTGCAATGTTTTTTATTTTATTTATAAAATTTTCTTCTATTTCCTACGCTGTCTAAGATAAGTTTTGTATTAATTTATACGTAGGTCCATCACTTTATCAGATAATTTATATTGCTTGAGAAGAAATTTATTCTTCTGGTATCTTTACAAGCGTGAAATCTTGTTTAACCACTTTCAAACAATCAAAAATCGCAAATATTCGATTCTTTTTTGTTTTAGTCATCAAATTTGTTCGAGTATATAAAGACAAAAATCGAGGTTTCAAAGTCTTTTGTGCGTTAAGCAAATAATTCAAAAATATCATTTATTTAGACGGTGCTGTAATACAATAATATCAGAATTATTTTAAACTTCAATTTTAGTACGAAAAATAATAATTCTGAGAAACCTTAATAATATCGTGTTTAAAGAGCTTGAAGTTTCTTGAAAAAGTGTTCAATATTAGGAAAATTGAAATTGTGGTCTTCCGCTGCTCCAGATTTTATTACTTGTTAAAAAAATCGTATAACTTTCGTTCTATGACGGAGAACCTCTTTGCGATAAAAAATGGCTGGAAATCCTCATCATTTCATTATGACTAACAAGAAAAAGTATACAAGATGTTTATTATTTAACAAATCGATATTTTTCAATGCTGATTCAATTCTGAAATATGTACCTTAATAGGCATAATATCCATGTTGAAAGTTGAGATAAAATACAAATTTTATTATTTATTTTAATAATGTCGTTATTTTCTCAATAAACGTGAAATTAAACACAATTACCCACAGAGTGAATCATTCAGAGTCATTTTTCTAAAACACTGCAGACAGTTTATAGCTACATTTAAAAGTGAATTGTAATTGTTAATGCGATTGTCAACTGTCTGAAATATTTTTGTTCATATTTATTTCAAGGGACTTTCTACACAGAAATCTGTGGGCTTGCATCCGAAAAATGCAAGGAACATTTTTTGAAATTGATTAATGTCTTCTGTTTTCTTGTATTATTTTAATATAAACATTTTCGACAGTAATAAAATATTATAAATTTAAAAGATATTAGGTTAATTTAGAATTTTTCGAATATAGTCAGTAACATTGTTTTTACAATGACATCCTATTTAAACATTTCGAACACTTCCAATCAATTTCACGTTTTTGAATAATTTTGTCGACATGCTAAGACTAAGCTTTCATACATAAAAAGCGATTGTGCTTTCACGTCAGAAAAATTTTATTCTAGAAAGAAGCTGAAGCAATAATTTGAAGGACATATTATGCACCCAAAACATCTCAGAAGGAGGGGGCGTAAAGTTTAGGAGACATACTCCAGGAAATACAAACGGTCTTAAAATTCGAGGAAGGTCTGCATTTTCATTTAATTAAAAAAGGGAGTGCTTTATCTACGTCTGCAAATAAAAATTGCGTTTAAAAACTAATTAACAAGCCATCGACCCCTTTTCTACATATTAATAAAGGTTATCCCTCTTATTAAGCAAGAGCGAGAGTTAAAAATTTTTTTTATGTAATTAAGAGAGAGAGAGAGAGAGAGGATGTTCGTTATCGTGTCGCGTATCGCACCAAAGTATTTAATAGCTTAATTCTGTATTGATCGGGCAGCACGTTAACCAGCCCATATTACGATCACGATCGTGTGTCGTATTATGATGGGGCGCGGGACCAGGTTGCACGCCAAGCATCGTAAAACGGTGTGTTCCTCTGTTATTAAGGAGGGCATAAAAGTTTTGCATGCAAAGTCACTCGCACTTGAATTTATTTTTCCAGATAATAACAGCAATACGTCACTATTTTTTGCACTGATAATGTCACGGAGCTTTCGCGCCTGAAACTCTCCTCCAGTTATGTAGGATAAGCTTATTATTTAATTTGGTTTAATACATTTAAAAGTATTTTCGTCATCAAAAGCGCGATCAGTTTTTTCTTTTTATATAAAAAAATCTAAATTATATTGCTGAGAAATGGAAAATTAAAAAGTAATAAAAATGTTCTGACATGCGCCCATCTCGCAGTAACAAATGAAGGAGAGCATGCCATAACTGCCTAGCCCACAGATTTTTGACAATTATATTATTGTCTCAACAAATCAAGCAAATTATGATACAGATCCTGAAGAAAGGATTTTATTCCATAATCTTACTTTTCTATTTTGTTGTTGTAAGTATGCGACAAGAGCCTTACTGTGAATTTATGGTTAGGCCTTTGTATATAGTCGCATCAAGTTGAACAGCTGATAAAAGCTGACACTTATTAGAGCAAAATGTAATTTATCATTTCATTTAAATTGAAAATACGATTTGCAATACCGCCCAAAGTTTGTTTTATCCAGTTTTAGCGTGCGCATCGATCGAAAAAAATTCCCTCTTCACTTACTCGAACACTAATATTATTTTTTATTTAAACATTTTTGTAGCAATTCAGCAAATAAATAACTAGAAAACAAAAACGCACTTAAAAAATTGAAAACTAGATTTTTTATCATTGTCCAAAGTTTTTTCATTACGCCCCAGCATGCTACTCGATTGAGAAAAATACTTCCTCCATTTACTCGAAAACTAACAATATTTTTTAACCACACCTATTTAGTATGCATGTAGTATGCCAGTAGCTGGAAATAGAATTTGCAATTTGAAAAAATTGAGAACTTGAATTTTTATCACTGTATAAATTTGACAAAATCTTTCCCTCGTGAGAAAAAGAATCTTGCCGCTCCATTTCCTCTTAACTTAATACATAAATGAGGGCTTCCTGAATAAAAATGCCTTGACTTGAGTTTGACTTGTATTGCCCCCAAAAAAGACATGCTGAAGTCGAAAAGATCGATTTTAGCATGTTTCAGTTTTGAGACGGAGCCAGACTTTAATTTATGCCTCGAAGACAAGTTTCTATGTCTTAAAGACATAAATTTATCTCTTGAGTCGAATTTTTATGACACCAACACGTGCGGTTTATAACTTCGAGCGTATACCTGCTTTACAAAAAGGGTCATTTTAACAGTCATAAAATCTAATCTTTATTAATGGTTAAACAATCTTGTATATT
>NC_046660.1:103433389-103435139 GCF_010883055.1 Belonocnema kinseyi | reverse complement strand
CTGCTGAATATGGTTACAAAAATAAATAGGCAGTCGCGGACAATTTTCCAGGGGTGGTCCCGAAGGAATTAACCCCCAAGCGGAGGTGTGAAAACCGTGCCGGAAGCTGAATGGCACCTGAGTGAGGTGTCTAGAACGGTGACTCTGGGATACCGGGCGACCTCTCAGAGTAAGCAGCCTTGTCCTTGCATGCGGGGCTCTACCAGGATGGACGAACCCCTTCCCCTAACTTCTCGTGGGAACAACAATGTCAACACCAAACATAGTTGTGGTAAGTGCGGTTCAAAACAACTGAACGAGCAGGGCTCCCGATACTGTGTCGGCCAACAATGCCGACCAATCTAGAGCTGGGGGGGAGCCAATGAAAATGGATTCAATGCGATGGATCGGCGAGATCACGTGACCTTTGGGTGGACGGAGCGACTGAATCACGACTTGCTAGAGTGCTACGATGCGAGTGTGACCCCTGAAAGGGGTTACATGGCACGGCTGCATGCCCTGTGGTGCGAGAAACACCCGGAGCTATCGCACTTTTCGCAGCAACGTCTGCGAAACCATGCTGAACTACTCCGAAAAAGGGGCTATGTTAGCGGAACGCCTACTCTACCACAGCAAGAGCAAGCCGGTAACAGAGAAAGAGAGGCGACACTAAAACCAACCGCGGGCAGGCATCCAATAGAGGAAGAGCGATGTTTTACGACCCGCAGAAACATCAACACCAAGGTTTCTCTAAAGCTTAAAGATCTGGCTGAAATGGATGACGAGCTTCGTGGACATTTTTCCGGAGAATCTGACCTCTGGGCCATCAATTATTGTGTGTATAATGCAGCGAGAGCTTTGGCCGATGCGAACCGTAAAACAAAACCAACGGTTGATCATAAGACCAAAAGACGAATGTATCAACTTGCTATAAAGATAGGCTGAGCAAGACAGTACGCGTCCCGCATTCGGTGTGATTGACCATCAGGCAGAATATTGTTGAGAGAATACGGATACTATCTGACGCTAAGAGAAGTCTAGAGCGGAGGGAGATATGGGTCAGAGAAAATCAACAGTCTGCATCAGGACCAGGTTGTATCAAAACCTTCTGGTGGAAGAAGTTTTCTTCAACCCATCAGCATTTGGCCCGTATTTTCACCTCATATTTGAAGTCGGAAGAGCCGATTCCAGAGTGGTTGGTGGAAGGGCGCACAATACTCCTGCCGAAAATAGGCAACTTAGCTGACCCGAAGAACTACAGGCCCATAACTTGGCTGAACACGCTTTATAAGATATTTACAGCTATCCTAAATGATAGGATTGTTCGGGCAATTGAACCTGTGTGGCAACAAATGTATGATCAACAAGGCTCAAAGAAAGGAGTAGCCGGATGTCGGGAGAACCTGCTCATTGATAGATGTGTCTGTAAGGATGCAGCATTCTACCAGCGTGACCTATCCATGGCCTGGATTGATTATCGGAAAACTTTCATTCGACCTCCCATACACTTATCATCTGTCTTTTGGAAACCTTAAAGGTTCATCCGCAAATAGTTGAGTGCATAGACAGATTGATGCCGCTTTGGAAAACCATATTTACTATCTCACCTGGAAAAAATCGTGTGATAACTAACAAGGTCACCTTTCAGAGAGGTGTCTTTCAGGGCGAAACCATGAGCCCACTCCTCTTTTGCCTTACATTATTGCCACTATCTCTAGCACTTCGCGGTTTCGACGAGTACTTGTGCGGCAAACCTGCAGATCGAAAGTAC
>NC_046660.1:103432118-103433289 GCF_010883055.1 Belonocnema kinseyi | reverse complement strand
ATCAACTTATTTACGGATTGTGATTTGTATTATACTTGTTTAACGATGATACCGAAAATGTTGTTTGTTTTTACGTATTTCTAACGGTTTAGGAGATCCTTCTAGAAAGTTACAATTTTTATTTTTTTGAAGAAAATTTTCAAGCGTTATACTCGTTCAGGCCCACCAATCCTGAATTTTTAAATTAAAAATAACTAATTTAATCATTACATTTATTTACGAGCCAAAAAAGGTTCGATAATCTCTGCCAAGGCAAGGCTCGTCTTGAGTCAAGTAAACGTCTTCTTAGTCAAGACAAGGCTCGACTTAAGAAATGTAAACGCCGTTTTACCTGTCGTGGCTATAAAAGCAAGACGAAGGCCTATGTCTCGACTCATCTTTGAGACGCAGCCAGACATCGATGTCTTGGAGACGAACTCAAGACATAACCAAGTCGAAATCAAATCGAAACATTGTTATTCGGGTTCCGCATAAAAATGGCCCTCATAGCCGGTTCAGAGGCATTTAGTCGAACACATTTCCGATATTTTAGGCACAAAAAAACCTTTAAGACGAAAAATGAGTCACTGGATCATTCTTGAAGTTGGAACTTAAAAAATTTCCGGTTACTATCTGGATATGAGTATAGTCTCCATTAAGTCAATATAATCTCCAGTATCATCCTTCACTCAAATCCAAAAATAATAATATTGAACTCAACTTAGGAAAAAGCGAATATTTTCTAAACTATAACCGACCATAAGGCCCTTTTTATGTGGACCCCCACATATCATAATAATATATTTAACAAACTATTTTGTATCGATTCATCAACTAAATTTCTAGAAAGCGAATTCTCACTCTTTTAAAACTCTTCA
Organism: Belonocnema kinseyi; assembly: GCF_010883055.1. Taxonomy (NCBI): domain Eukaryota; kingdom Metazoa; phylum Arthropoda; class Insecta; order Hymenoptera; family Cynipidae; genus Belonocnema; species Belonocnema kinseyi. Next base: position 103,432,432 of record NC_046660.1, on the reverse strand, counting down.
GAATTAAATACGACATTGATTGACCCAAAAGTACCTTCTCACGTTTTTTCTAGAATTAAAAGTTCGTTCAAATCGAAAAATCGTTGAAATGTGAGTTAGGCATAGTAAACATTACATGATTTTGGATGTCGTCCGCGAATGGAAATCTTTTTTTAAATTTTTTTGCATTACCTCTTGATAGTACCGTTTGAATAGGAGGGTTTAAAAGTCACCCCCTCTTCTTTTTGGGGTCTTGATAGTACCGTTTGAAAAGGAGGGTTTAAAAGTCATCCCCTCTTCTTTTTGGGGTAGAACACACGGTATATCCTCCACAA
>NC_046660.1:103430851-103432018 GCF_010883055.1 Belonocnema kinseyi | reverse complement strand
CGCCGTCAAGGAGATCACGGAATATTGAGTCTTAAATGTCTTCACAACAGGATTATTCTAGGTACAGCACATAGAGTTGCAAATGGAAGAGACCCTCTTCTTCAAATGGTCAGGAATCACGAAGAAGTGGGCAAAGTAGCGTTTCTGTACAAGGAAGCTGAGGAGGCTGCTGAAAGACTTGGATTTGACTTCAGTATTAGGAGTGAGCAAAATGCATCAAATCTTATCTTTCTTAAGTACTCACTCCTGAAAGCCCGGATTAAGATAGCACAATAGAAAAACTTTCGTGAACAGCTCGATAAATCGCCCCGATTGAAGTCTGGTACGGAGGGTTTCATTTTTGCATGCCAAGACGGTGTCATTTCCAACTTAACATACCGTCGCCACATTTTGAGCCAAGATATTCCCGATGATAGCTGCAGGGCGTGCCATGCACACCCCGAGCATTTAGCTCACATACTATCTAGTTGTCCAACTCACGCGGGGAACGGCCTACATTCAAAGGCACAGTGCGGCACTAAGAATGCTTTATTACCATCTCTATCACTCTTATGGCATTAACCTTAATATCACTCCTCTAAATGCTTATAGGGAAATTGAGTCAATTGTCGAAAATGAAAAGTGCCGCCTATACTGGAACTTTATATTCTTGACAATTGTTTCTGTGGCTCACTCGAGGCCTGACATGGTTCTTCTTGACTTCAAGAAGCGAACCATGTTCGTTATCGAATTTTCGGCACCAGCTGACAAAAACATCATAACCAAGGAGAATGAAAAGAAAGAGAGGTATCGAGACTTCATAAGGGAGTTGCAACGATTGTACCCGGAATATTCTGTTAAACTAATCGTCCTTATCATCGGCGCTCTTGGAGGTGCCAAGCTTTCACTTACTAATGGCCTAAAAAGCATCCCTGCGTGTCAAGAATATGCTAAAACACTTGCGGGAAAAATGCAGAAGGCGGTAGTCCTTGGGTCGCTCCGTGTTCTTAGGGTGCACGAGGCTTTTGCAGGATCGTCGTATTGATTCCTTTACAGACTGTAACCACCTATCTTACGGTCGTGAGACGTGGTTGTGACTGAAATTTTACCGTGATTTCGCTGGGAGCGGGTGCAATTTTCCAGATTAGCACCTGCTCCCGGCGAATTTCTGCGGTTGTCCTCATGAAA
>NC_046660.1:103416747-103430751 GCF_010883055.1 Belonocnema kinseyi | reverse complement strand
TAAAATTTTTTTTTATTACCCCTTGATAGTACCCTTCAAATAGGGTGGGTTAAAAAAGTCACCTTCTCTTCTTTTTGGGGTAGAACACACGGTATATCCTCCACAAGACGATTTTTGTGCAGTTTTTGTCAATTTTGGCTGTTGTCCGCAAATGGAAAATCTTTTAAATAATTTTTTTTCATAACCTCTTGGTAGTACCTTTCAAATAGGTGGGGTTAAAAAAGTTACCCCCTCTTCGTTTTGGGTTAGATGACACTGTATATCCTCCCTAAAACGATGTTTTGTGCAATTTTTTTCAATTTTGGCTGTTGTCCGCAAATGGAAAATCTTTTAAAATTTTTTTTTCATCATCTCTTTAAAATACCTTTCGAATAGGGGGGGTGGGTTAAAAAAGTCACCCCCTCTTCGTTTTGGGATAGGACACACGGAGTTTTCTGGGTTTTTATTGCTGGAATCGCTTCGATAAATAGGGACACTGTTTCTGGGCATTTTTTTTATTATACTGGGCCATATGTGAGCTGCAAATTAAAAAAAAAATTCGTCATATGACGTCAGAAACTTCAGTCCAATAAGAAAATTTCTGCACCGGTTAGAGTACAAGAATCCCAAGATTTAGAAGAAGATAAAATTAAATATTATCGGACGAGAAAAAAATTTTCCTAATAAAGTTATCGATATTTGATGTTTGAAAATAGAAAGAGAAAAAAGGGCAGGGAAAAATATTTTATTTAATCTTAAAACGTACTCGGTTGAAGCCCCTTTCATAATTGGAATCGATGGAGATTCCGTGTGGATCGATACATCACTTTAGCTGAGATAAATAATTGATCCAGCAGCAGGTGGTGTTCCATGTTCGATATTACGCTCTGTATTACAGAACGTGGTTCTGCAGGTAAAGCCTCTTCTTATATTCAGAGTCATGCATTACCTTCGCCGATCGAATTGAAATACGTCACCGAAAATACTCCTTCGATTCAGCTTTGCGGTTATTAACTATAAGTTCTTGAATGAACCAATGATTACTGTACGTATCATAGCATTAAAATAATCCTTCAGAACTTAAATTTTAAATAAAAATGTAAAAAAGTCTCTTTGCAGTATATTTCAAATAGATAATTCTTCATTAGGGATCCGATCAAAACAACATTAATAATTTCCTAGATTGTTTTCAATTCAATTGAATTTGCTTCAGTTCACTGAAATTGATTTGGTTTTATTGAAAATTGCCAGAATTTGTTGGAATCGACTCAAATTTTTCATTTATTGATTGTGCAAATGCAGCTGAATTCGTGCGAATTCATTTTCATTACCTTAAATTAGGTAGCTTTTCGTAACGTTTACCTTGTCGAATTTTCCGCATTGGCAGAAAGTTTGTCACTTTCATAAATATAAATAAAAGTCTTTCCAAAACTTTATTATAAATAATATTAAAATCATTGGAAAATATAAGAAGTATTTAATGCGAATATTTAAAAGATTATCCTACGTATAAACTAATAAACGTAAACGTAAACGTAATACTCAAATAAAGATTTTCAGACGATCTAGACACAAGAAAACAATGTTACATACTGTAATTGGTTATCAAAAATTCTGATTCATAATTGCCTAGTTGACGGTATCCAAAATAACAAAATAGTTTAAAGTAGCTACATAAAAGCTCGTACATAAAGGGAACTTTTTGTTACGATCAGATGAAATATGACATGGATATAAATTTCTGATTGAACTGACTGAAATGGGTACTTGAAACGAGAAACGGAACGGAATTCGATAACCGTTAAGGTTTATTCTTTGCTATTACTAGCTTTATTTCTTTCCAAAAGTGAAACTTATGCGAGTTTTTTTATGTTCTTTCATCTTACATAAAAATTACAATTTTACTACTTGATGTTTCTTACAAAATTTTAATAATAAAAATTCTAAAAAATATTTGAACTTATTTAGCAGTTTTATTGGCCTGTGTGTAGGGATGTGCAATATTGTAAAATGTAAGTTTAAACGTATGGAAAGCGTTTCTAGTGTTAATGAGAAGGTTAGCATGTTTTAAAAAAGCAGTTATGTTTTTTTTTTAATTTCAAGTTGGGCCTGGTTTCGTGTTTTCGGGTTCGCTGGTCAACACACAAATCCACTACCTCGCCTTAACCCGACAAGACACGAATACACTGTTAGAAAAAAGTCGCTGAATCACACCGATAAGTGAATGTTTTTCGCTCTGCGACTGAAGCGTGTTATCCCTCATCTCCAAAGGTGCAAAGTTCGGTGTCGAACGTGAAAGCGTACCTTTTACATCTCAGTCAGTACGACTATTGACAGTTCTTGCATCGTTCTGGTGTTACATGTTACGTAGGCAAGTCTAGTGTAGAGCCGAAAATGCACGAGCAAGAACCCGAGCCTCCCGACTTCACGATTCGTTTTCGGTGGCTAATTGGCCATTAGGAGGAGTTTCTAAGGTAACTGAATTTTGCAGGAAGTCAAGACAATGAAAGTTCATGCAATTTTTCTATGTTATATAATTATAGAAAGATATAAGGAAATTAATTCTTATTAAACCTTCTTGCGCAATTTTGGTGCACAATTTTTTAAAAGTTTATGTTGGTTTACAAAATGTGCTTTCAAATTTGTGTAAGTTTAACAGATATTGAGGAATTTTAAAACGATTTGAAAATGAATAAAACTTGTAAAGATATTTTTTGTTTAATTTTCTAAGGTTTCACGGAAATGAAAAAAAAAAACTCTTTTAGGTTCCTAGCGATAATTAAAGTAAATTTTCTATTGCCAAAAATTAATTTTAGGAGATTATTTTAAAACATTTCAAAACATTAAAAAATATTTCGAAAATTATCAAGGTATCAAAAAAAGTTTAAAGGCAATTTTTTTTATTTTACAGACTTAAAAAAACCAGTAAAAATTTAAAGAATTTTTTAAGATAAGAAGATTAGAAGGTCTGACAAGATTAAAAAAAAAGAATTATTTTACTTATATTTGTGTGCATATTTTAAATAATTTTTTATTTTGAAAAATGAGCTTTAAAAGAAAATTAAAGAAGACTTTTGAACACATTAAACGATTTTCCGAAATTTCGAAAAAGAGTATCGAAGGTTTTAGAAGAAAAATGTTTCAATTCACTATGATTAAAAAGATCTAAAAATGTAAATTAGCGAATAAATTCATGAAATATTTAGTAGAATTAATGAAATTCAAAAATAATTTAAACATTAGATATTTCAGAACGTAGGGTAAACTTATTTAAAAAACAGAACAATGTAAAAATTCTCGTAGAAGAAAAAAAAGATGCGCCTGGAAATTGTATATAATTGTCAGTCTTTAAAAATAAAATTCTAATGATTTTCTTAAAATTCCTTTCAGCACATTTCTTCTGAGGCTGAATCCCCACTTTTAATCGCAAGAGGTCCAATCATTTTCAGTAAAAATCAGTAATGAAATAAATTTTGAAAAATTCAAAAAGAAGACACATCCCTTTATACTTAAAGATATAATTTGTTTACTTAGAATAAGTTCTATGCATTAAAAAAAAAGTTTATTTTAAGTATATATAAAATTAGTTAAATTATTTCTAAAAATTAGAAACATTTAAGAATTACAGTATTGAAATGCACTTAAAATTAACAATGTTGTATTTAATTTTGATAAGATACAATTGATATATATGTAAAATAAATCAATTACAATAAAATTCGATAAACGAAGGACTTTCACACTTTTTTAGCGAAAAAGAGATTCCTTAATTCTCAAGTGTGAATAGTAAGGGAACTGACGTCAATTAAACATTCATAATTAATAAAAGATTTTCAGTTTTCCCATAAGTACAATAGACATATCATTTGATAAAAATGTGGTGAAAATTTTTCTTTGAAGGTTGTGTGCAAGGAGTTTTGATAGCAAATGTGTGGGATTTTCTAACAGACAACTGTATGAATTTCTGACCTTTCTTATTTTTATTTTTTAAGTTTATATTAATCTGCTTTATGTTTAGGGCAAAATCATGTGCTGCAAAACGATAAAAGAAATATACATTTCTGAAATTGGTCCATAAGGTTAAAGCCAAATCTGCACAACCGTTTGTTAACATTTTTTGAATTTTTTTGATATAATTTAAAAGGCGATTTTACATAGTGTTTTACTAACTAATGGAGATATTAAAACAAAATTTAGGAATATTTATATAATTATGACTATTTTTCATTTTTTAAATTAATGTATACAGAGTATAGTTTTTATATGAAATTTCACGACGGTTTTTTGTGCCACGTTTGACCCTACGGCAGCATCAAAGAAAATATTCTAAACGTATGTTTCTTATTTATTCAGATACTATATAAAAAGGTACTTTTAGAATGGTCTTCTCCTTTTAAAATCACGAAATATTTCTTCATAAAATAAAATTTGTTAAATATATTTTACAATTATTCACAATTTGTCTTGTTTTACTTTTGCTTGAAAATTGATCTTTCGCAGTTAAAAATTAACCTTTTTGGAAGAAAATTATTCTCCTTGTTAGAAATTCATCTATTTCAATGAAAAATTAATTTCTTTGGTTGAAAATTCATTTTTTGATAAAACTACTTTTCCTTTGGTATAAAATGGTTTAAAGTGAAACGATACAAAATTTTTAACAAATCGTTACAAGTTTTAGTTATTTTTAAATCGTTTCAAAATTTCTGAATATCTCCTAAACTTACTCAAATTGGAAAGCACATTTTTTAAACCAACATAAACTTTTAAGAAAATTGGGCAACAAAAATGCACGAGAAGGCTAGATAACAACTGAGTTTTTTATTTTGTCTAAAATGATATACAACATGGCAAAATTACAAAATTTTCTACACGCTCTTCTACACCCCTTTTAAAATTGTTTAAAAATCATGTAAAAATGTTGCGTCCTTTTTTAAATTTTCTTTCAGAATTCATTTCATTCCATTTTTGGTAAAAATGTATCTTCTTTAACTGAAAATCCAACTATATATTTAAAATTGTAACTATTCTGTTGTGAACTCGATTTTTTTCATTCAAAATATTTTTCTATTGAAAATTCATTCATTTTTAAAGTTGATAATTAGCAATAGCAATATGAGTAAAGGGGGTGACAATATCAAAAGTGTAGGAAAAGGGGATTGGTCAAGGGAAGAAAAAAAACAGTTTAGAGAAAAAATAAGAAATATCAAAATGGGAGAGGGAAATGTGGACGAGGAGATGGGAAAAATGATAGGAGAAATAAAAATAGGATTAGAGTGCACAAACAAAAATAAAGTTAGTAAAGGGGGGAATAGAAGTGTGTGGGATGAGGACTGCAAAGAGAAAAAAAGGTCAGAAAGAAATTAAGAAAGTGGATAAAAGAAAAAATTAATGGGGAAGAATATAGGAAAAAAAGAAAGAGTATACTGAGTTGTGTTATCAAAAGAAAGAGGAAGAGAAAAAAAGGTTTGAGGAAGAGGCGGAGAATGCTAGGACGGACGAAGAGGTATGAAAGGTAGTAATATGTAGTAGTAATAAGGCATGGAGGTGAGCGGTGGCTAGAGTTATGGAAAGAAGGAGTATTTATACCAATAGTAAAGAAAGGCAAGGGAGAGAAGGTTAAAAAATATAGAGGGTGACGTTGATGCCAACACTGTATAAAGTATATGTAACTATTTTGTCGGAGAGATTGAAGATAGAAGTTGAAGATAAAAAGATCGAGTCACCGAATCAGACAGGGTTTAAAAAACGAATATTGGTAATGGACAACATATATATTCTGAACTATCTAGTAAATAAGAGAATTAAAGGGGAAAAAAGGGCAATGATAGCAGTGTTTGTGGACTTAAAGGCGGCGTTTAACTCATTAGACCGATGAGTAATAGAAAAAGTTATGATAAAAAAGGGGATAAGAGAGGGATTAATAAAGAGAGTATCAGAAATTTTTAGAGAGACAAAGAGCAGGGTAAAGGTAAGAGAGCAAGTAGGAGATAGTTTCTGGTTGGTGAGAGGTGTGAGACAAAGGTGTCCTCTGAGCCCACTTTTATTTAATTTATTAGGATCAGACTTAAAAGAAGAAATGAAGAGAAAGGGTTTGGAAGGAGTTATGATAGGGAAGGGAAAGATATATACAGTGGCATACGCAGACGACATATTATTGATGGCAGAGGATAAAGAAGGGATGCCGGGATTCATTACAGGATTTAAAAAAATACTTAGATGGGAAAAAGCTTAACGTAAATGTAGAAAAGACTAATATAATGAGGTTTAGAAACGGAGGCGGAAGAAAAAAAGAAACAGGGAGATGGAAAGGAATAAAGTTAGAAGAAGTCAAAGAGTATAAATGTTTGGGATATATCTTGCAAACGAATGGAGATCATACAGCTCATATAAGAGAAAGGATTAAAAAAGCAGCAGGGGTAATGAAACAGGTATGGGGAATAGGAAAAAGAAGATTAAAAAAATTGGAGAAGGAGAATGTGGTTATATGATACGCTGATATGGCCAGTATTAGGTTATAGAGCAGAGATATGGGGTTGAAAAGAAAGGAAAGATATTGAGAGTTTACAAGAAAAGTGTATAAGGTGAACACTAGAGGCAGACTGTAGGACGCCAGGATATATGATGAGAGAAGAAACGCAAAGGGATAAGTTAACTTTGAGAGCGGAAAAGAGGGCATGGAAACTTGAGACGAAGCTAAGGGAGGGAAAGGGAGGGGAGTTGGCGAGAAAGTTTTTGATGGAGGTAGAAAAGAGGAGCGGGAGGGCGATCGAATTAACGAGATGGGAAGAAGAAAGGAGGGAGTTCTTTAATGATAGAGAAATAGAAGACGGGACTGGAGTAAACTATGAGGAATTGGAAAAAAAGGAGAGGGAAAGACAATAAATAGAAAGATGGGGGATGATTGAAGAATCAAAATACAATAAATGGTATAAGATGATAAAATAGAAAGGGGTGCCAAAGTATTTAGAAAAGGGATGGGGAGAGAGATGGTGGATCAGAATAGCAAGATTTAGATGTGCAAATGAGGTAAGGGAGGGGATGTACTGGGGAAAAGAAGAGAACAGAAAGTGTAGAATATGTGAATGGAAGGAGGAAACATTCGAGCATGTATGGGAAGGATGTAGGAGAGGAATGAGAGAGAATGAAAGAATGCACGTGAAAAAAGGTAAATGGAGGTATAAAAAAGTGAAAAAAAGGAAACGGAAGTTGCTTAGATTAGAAGCGTAAAAATTGTAAGTAATGGCAAAGTAAAATTTAAGTAGACTAAGATGCGTTTGCGTTCTCATGCTCTCTCTCTCTCTCTCTCGCTTGCACTCTCGCTTTCGTTCGCGCGCTCACTCGTTTGCTAATAAGTCCTAAATTGCGCTATCGCAGGAAATAGAAATAAGGAACTAGAGATAAAACTTAATGTAAATAGTCTCCTAGTTTGATCTCTTTTCTTTTCATTTCAAAATTTAACAATTTTGTTGAAAACGTGTTATTTTATTTTTGCTTGAAAATTGACCTTCCTCAGTTAGAAATTAATCTTTTTTGGTAGAAAATTATTCTTCTTGTTAAAAATTCATTTATTTTAATTAAAAATTAATTTCTTTGGTTGAAAATGCATGTTTTTAAAACTTCTTTTATTTTGGTATAAAATGATTGACAGTGAAACCATGCAAAATTCTTAACAAATTGTTACAAGTTTGAGTTATTTTTCAATCACTTCAAAATTTCTAAATATGTCCTAAGCTTACTCAAATTGGAAACCAAATTTTTTTAACCAACATAACCTTTAAACAAAATTGTGCAACAATATTGCGCTAGAAGGCTAGATAAGAATTAAGTTCTTGGTTTTTTCTAAAATTATGTGTAACAAGGTAAAATCGCAAAGATTTTCTACACACTCGTTTACACCGCTTTTAAATTTTTTACAAAATAATAAAAAAGTGTTGTGTTCTTTTTTCAATTTTCTTTTAGAATTCATTCCATTCCACTTGCGGTAAAAAATGTTGTTTTTTTAAATTGAAAATCCAACTATATATTTAAAAATGTAACTATTCTGTTTTAAATTCGTTTTCTTTATTCAAAATATTTTTCAGTTGAAAATTCATTACTTCCATCGAAAATTAAACTATTTTTCAGAAAATTCATTTTTTTATCTTAAAATGTACCTATTCTATTGTTGGTTAAATACTTATTTTCTAATTTTAATATTCATTTTTAAAATTGAAAATTGAACGATTTTGAATTATTTTCGTTTAAAAATTGATCTTTTTGTTAGAAATGTATTCTTCTTGTTTAAAAATTCATTTCTTTGGTTGCAAATGCATGTTTTGATCAAACTTCTTTTATTTTCGTATGAAAAGGTTGAAACTTTATGTCGTTTTTTGGAAATGAAACTAATTTAATGAAAATTTTTTGGTTGTAAATTAATTTTTAAAAATGATAATGTAACCGTTTTTCGTTGAAAATTGATCTATTTTGTTAAAAATTTGTTTTTTTTTGTTGTTTAAAAATTTATTTAATTTATTTATATTTATATTTATATTTACATTTATTTATATCATTATATTTATTTATATTTAATTTTTAATTTATTTTTCTATATATACAATTATTTATAACTATTCACATAAAGTCTTATATCTAGTTCCTTATTTCTATTTCCTGCGATAGCGCAATTTAGGACTTGTTAGCAAGCGAGTGAGCGAGCGAACGAAAGCGAGAGTGCAAGCGAGAGAGAGAGAGCATGAGAACGCAAACGCATCTTAGTCTACTTAACTTTTACTTTACCATTACTTACAATTTTCACGCTTCTAATCTAACCGACTTCCGTTTCCTTTTTCTTTCACTTTTTTTATACCCACATTTACCTTTTTCACGTGCATTCTTTCATTCTCCCTCAGTCGCTCCTCTAGCACCTTCCAACTCCTTCATCCATTCTTCTCCTAATCCATCTTCGCCTAGAATCTTAACCACATGTTCTTGCCAGCTTCCTTTATCTTCCATTCCTCTCCTACATCCTTCCCATACATGCTCCCATGTTTCCTCCTCCCATTCACATATTCTACACATTCTGTTCTCTTCTTTTTCCCAGTACATCCCCTCCCTTACCTCGTTTCCAAGTCTAAATCTTGCTATTCTGGTCCACCTACTCTCTCCCTATCCCTCTTCTAAATACTTTGGCAGCCCTTCCTTTTTTATGATCTTATACCATTTATTGTATTTTGATTCCTCAATCGCCCCCATCTTTCTGTTAATTGTCTTTCCCTCTCCCTTCTTTCCAATTCTTCATATTTTACTCCAGTCCCGTCTTCTATTTCTCTATCATTAAAGAACTCCCACCTTTCTTCTTCCCACCTCGTTAATTCGATCGCCCTCCCTCTCCTGTCTTCTACCTCCATCAAACATTTTCTCGCCAACTCCCCTCCCTTTCCCTTCCTCAGCTTTGTCTCAAATTTCCATGTCCTCTTACCCGCTCTAATACTTAACTTATCCCTTTGCGCTTCTTCTCTCACCATATATCCCGGCGTCCTCCAGTCTGCCCCTAGTGTCCACCTTATATACCTTTCTTGTAAACTCTCAATATCCTTCCTTTCTTTCCATCCCCATATCTCTGCTCCATAACATAAAACCGGTCATACCAGCGTATCAAATAACCACATTCTCCTTCTCCAATTTTTTTTGAACCTCCGTTTTCCTATTCCTCATATCTGTTTCATTACCCCTGCTGCTTTTTTTATCCTTTCTCTTACATGAGCTGCATGATCTCCATTCGTCTACAAGATATATCCCAAATATTTATACTCTTTGACTTCTTCTAACTTTATTCCTTTCCATCTCCCTGTCCATTCTTTCTTCATTCCTCCTCCTTTTCTAAACCTCATTATCTTTGTCTTTTCTAGATTTATATTCAGCTTTTTCCCATCTAAGAATTTCTCTAATCCTGTAATTAATCCCGCCATCCCTTCTTCATCCTCTGCCATCAACACTATGTCGTCTGCGTATGCCAGTGTATATATCTTTTCCTTCCCTATCTTAACTCCTCCCCAACCGTTTCTCCTCATTTCTTCTCCCAAGTCTGATATTAATAAATTAAATAAGAGTGGGCTCGGAGGACACCCTTGTCTCACACTTGTCACCAACCAGAAACTATCTCCTACTTGCTCTCTTACCTTTACTCTGCTCTTTGTCTCCCTAAAAATTTCTGATACTCTCTTTATTAATCCCTCTCTTATCACCTTCTTACCATAACTTTGTCTACTTCGCCTCGGTCTAATGAGTTAAACGCCGCCTTAAAGTCCACGAACATTGCTATCATTGCCCCTTTTTCTCTTTTAATTCTCTTATTTACTAGATAGTTCAGAACATATATGTTGTCCATTACCCCCATTCCTTTTCTAAACCCTGTCTGATTCGGTGACTCGATCTTTTTTTCTTCAACTTCTATCTTCAATCTCTCCGACAAAATAGTTACATATACTTTATACAGTGTTGGCATCAACGTCACCCCCCTACAATCTTTAACCTCCTCTCCCTTGCCTTTCTTTACTATTGGTGTAACTACTCCTTCTTTCCATAAGTCTGGCCACCCCTCTCCTCTCCATACTCTATTACACATTATCTATGCCCATTCCTCTAGTTCCTCCCCTCCATATTTCCATACTTCATTTGGGATCTCATCTATACCAGGTGCCTTTCCATCCTTCATTATTCCTAAAACTTTAACTATTTCTTCCCTTGAAATTTCCTCTTCCTCGTTTCTTTCTCTACCATATTTTCCTCCCTTTACAACTTTTCTCTCTACTCCTCCTAGCAAATCCAAAAAATATTTCTTCCATTCTATCATTTCAATGTCTTGATTTACTCTTTTTCTTCTTTTCCTTTCTCTATTTACTACCTTTCATACCTCTTCTTCCGTCCTAGCCTTCTCCGCTTCTTCCTCAAACCTTTTATTCTCTTCCTCTTTCTTTTGATAACACATTTCAGTATACTCTTCCTTTTTTTCCTATATTCTTCCCCATTACTTTTTTCTTTTCTCCATTTTCTTAATGCCTTTCTGACCTCCTTTTTTTTCTCTTTGCAGTCGTCATCCCACTCACTTCTATTCCCCCCTTAACTAAGTTCATTATTATTTGTGCACTATAATCCTATTTTTATTTCTCCTATCATTTTTTCCATCTCCTCGTCCACATTTCCCTCTCCCATTTTGATATTTCTTATTTTTTCTCTAAACTGTTCTGTTCCTTCCCTTGACCAATCCCCTTTTCCTACACTTTTTACAATTGCTCCCCTTTTACTCATATTGCTATTCCTTTTTCGTCCCTCTAATGTGACTAGTAAGGGAAAGTGATCCGAATCAATATATTCTCCTACTTCTAGTTTCTTAACCTTCTCTCTTACCTCATCATCCACTATCACATAATCAATTACCGTTCCCCTTTCACTTCCTGAGCATGTATATTCTCTTTTTTCATCCCCTTCTATATTACCGTTTAAGATATACCATCCCATTTCTCTAGTTTCACCAGTACCATTATCTCTCCTTTTCTCACTTCCCTTCCTATATTTCGCATTTCCTCTATCTTTACCTTAGCATCAATCCTTTTTAGTACTTCGCCCACCACTTCCTTTAGCATCTTCCGCTTTAATCTTATACCCTTTATCACTATGTTCAATTTTCTTTCTTCCCTCTCTTTCCTCTCTATTCTTTACCTTATTACCTCTATCATCACTTCTCTAATTTCCTTTAGCCTTTCTTCTTTCAACGACATTTCATTTTCATCTCCGCTACCGGAACTGAAAATATAACTATTCAATTTTTCCATAAAACATTATTTTTCAGTTGAAATTCAACCATGTGGATGAAAATTCATGTATTTTATTGCAATTTGATCTTTTTTGGAAGAAGTCTTTTTGTACGTAAATTTATTTCTTTGGTTGAAAATTGGTCTATTTTGTTGTTGATCTAATTGTCTTTTATTCGAAATTAATTTTTTAATGCAAATTTAATTGTTCCATTTTTTGTTAAAAGAAATTTTTTTATTAAAAATTAATTTATTTTGTTGAAAATTCCATTTTTTATCTGAAAATTTAACTAGTCCATTTTTTGTTTAATGCTTATTGCGTCAGTTTAAAATTTGTTTCTAAAGATGAAAATTGAACAATTTTGTTGACTTTTTTTTTCTTGAAAAATTATCTTTTTGATTATAAATTTATCTTCTAACTTCTTTAGCTCGCACAAGCCTACACAAGCCTACACAAGTTAACTGCGCGTGTGCGCGCAAAGCAACTTATCGGTGTTAGTTTTCGCACCATATAGTGTCGATTGTATGTTTATACCACTCTAACCTCAAAATCTCAACTTTAACAAGATTTTTTCGCCTTTTGTGGTATTAAGTACTGTTCGATATTTGTGTGAGAGGTCATTTTTAGCGAATGAGACTTTTCTCACTCGCTCTGCTAGAGCGGAAAACGTCTTATTCGCTAAATAATCACCTTTCACACACGTATTGAAATGTACTATTCTCGCTCCGTCTTAGTATTTGATTCCACCATTTCCAGTGAAACTTTAAGTTTATATTAAGACTTTCACTTCTCCTCGGTGTAATTCGTTAGTATTTTCAACACTGGGATGTTGAGGGTTCGTAAATTTACCAACTTTACACCGGAGAAGTGTATTTTAGTAGAAGAAATCCTTTTTCGCACCAAAAGATCGCACCTTATCATTACAACTTCGCACTTCGATGTGACGTTGTACGAATTTTTTTTAACAGTGTAGGTCAGGTGCTCTCCTCTGAACACACCTAAATGAAAATCGAAAACCATATTATCATTAGGTTAAACAAAACTGATTATAATCAATTTGATTGAATTTATATAAATATTTATATTAATTTATTAATTTAAAATGTACTTTGAGTAGAAAACTTCTATTTTATTATTTGTTGTTTATTTATTTAGCGAAACATAAGCTCAGCAGTCGAATCGCTAATAATAGGTATACAGATTGTACATATCAACACATATACATTGCAAAGTAGTGTGAGAAACTTTATATCGCTCTATGAATGTATTATTTTTATCACTATTGAAGATTTTTAACAAATTGTTAGGTTCCTATAGTGAACTCGCTGATAGGCATAGCAAATACATAAATGTTAATCTAGATCTACATTGTTAGAAATTGCTGTAGGAATTTTACGAGACGCATCACCAATGCTTTATGCAGAAACCATTAAAAAATTTCCCTAAACTGTAATAGAAATTTCAGTAATGGTCACAGGGATATTATTCCTTATTATAGCTAAACACAATAAATATGTGCGAACATGGGGAAAGAATAATTCTACTAGGAGACATGAACGGATGGGTGCGCATTCCAAAATCAGGATACAGAAAGAGTACTAGGTAATTTTGAGGATCCAAGAACAAACTATAAAGGAGATAAATTAGTTGGTCTATGCTTAGAAAGGGGTCTGTTTATTACAAATACTTGGTTTAGGTATAAAATGATCCACGTGTACACCTGGTCTAAAGGAAATAGCCGCAGTATAATTGACATTGTTGTTGCGGATAAAAGACTAAGAGAGTTAGTCAAAAATTCAAGGGTTATGAGGGGTCCTAAATGCAATACTGACCATTACCTTCTGATCTCAAAAATTAACTTAGGTTGGGGATGGAGAAAAAAGAGAAACAAGAAGACAAAATAAACGAGAGTCAAAGTTGAGAACATACAGGAACCGGATGTGCGAATAGATTTCTAAAATAAGATAATCGAAAGCATAGATAGGGCAACATGGGAGGACCGCATAAAATACAAAAATATAGAGGGCGCCTGGACAAAGTTATGGGATATCCTTGTTAGATGTACGATCGAAGTGTGAGGTGCCGCAGTTGTAGGAAGAATGTCTGGTGATGCGTTGTGGAATGATGAAATTAAGGCTGCCCAAAAAGCAAAGAGAGAAGCGTACAAGAGAACTTTGAACATCGCAGGTCTTAGCAATGAGGAAAGAAGTAGACGTAGAAATGATTATAGACGCG
>NC_046660.1:103414276-103416647 GCF_010883055.1 Belonocnema kinseyi | reverse complement strand
ATTAGAGCAGAAGAAGAGATAAAAATACAAAACGACTTTGAAGGAAGCAGGAAACTACTTTATAAAAAAATGAAAGGAAACAAAAGTACAGAATTTGTCAACGTAAGAAATAGTAGGGGGGAGGGGGGAATGATATATGACTTGAAAAACGGTAAGGCTGCCTGGGTAGATGGTATTAACGCTGAAATGTTTAAACACGGTGGCGAGTGCATACCACATAGACTGTGCGAATTGATAAATTTATGTTTCGTGATGGGAGACGTCCCAGACGATTGGAAAAAAGCGATTATCATACCAATATACAAGAGAAAGGGAGGTAAGAGCGACTGCAATAATTACAGAGGGATTAGCTTATTAAGTACCGTAAGTAAAATATACTCAAAAATACTTATTCGTAGGGTAATGAAAATAGCAGAAGCAAAGATTTGGGAAGTCCAAAGTGGGTTTATGCCAGGAAGTTCATGTACGGATCAAATAGTTAGCTAAGGGCAAATAACAGAAAAAAGTTTGAGAGAAGGAAAAAAAGTTTTCTGTGCATTAATTAACTTAGAAAAAGATTTTGACAAGGTAGGTGGAACTAAACTTTGGGAAGTCCTGAAAGAGTATGGAGTCAATGGATGCCTCCTGCAAGCTATAAAAACAATATATAGAGGTAGCAAAGCGAGTGTAAGAGTGAATGGGAAATTAAGTGAATGCTTCGATATTATTCAAGGAGTTTAAGAATGGGTCTTTTCGACGAAGTGGGTATGGATCTCGAAACAGTAAGGGTACGTGGGTTAGCGTTCGCAGATGATAAGGTAAAAATATATCAAATAAAGCTAAAATGGCAATACATAATTCTATATTCGTACAGACTGTACTATATGGTAGCGAGATATGGACTTATCAAAAAAAAAGATAAGGGTAAAATTAACGCAATTGGCATGAGATTCATGCGCATAATATGCAGGAAAACTCTGATGGACAAAGTAAGTAACGAGATAATTCTAAAAGAATGTGGTGCAAAAGAGACGCTAGTAGACACATGGGAACGAAATCGGTTAAGATGGTTCGGGCATGTTGAGAGAATGCCAAATGAACGACTAACGAAAAAAGTGTATCAAGGTAAAGTAAATGGCAGCATGCCCAGAGGTAGACCGTGGAAAGAATGGTTAGAATGTGTGAATGAGACCCTAGTTCGAAGATGACCAGTTCATTTTTCGGAACGGATAAAATTTAAGAAAGGTAAAATTTCAGAATGGGTTATAATACATAATGATAAAACTTAGAAATACCAAAAATTCGGAAAAAGGAATAAATCAGAAATCCAAAACTCTGAATAGTGTTTATTTGGAAACCGAAGAAGCGAAATGGGTAAAAATTCGGAAACTTTAAAACTAGGAAAGTGAACAATTAGGAATAAGTAAATAGACGAAGAGGAAAAGTTCGGAATGTAGAAAAATTCGGAATAATAAATAAATGTTGCTATTAGCAGGTGTATAATTTTTTATTTATAGCAGTATACAAGTATTTATCACAGTAATTTTGAATAGCATATCATAATAAATTTATGTTATTCGTCATTTTAATTTTTTCACGAAAAAATCATTATTTTTTATCCTTATGAAATTTAAAAACAATCTTCAACGTACAACATAAATTTATTATGATATGATATTTAAATTCACTGTGATAAATATTTGTTTGCTACCGTAAATAAACAATTATACATCTGCTAAGAGGTACATTTACTAAAAATTCCGAATTTTTCTTCTTTCCGAATTTATCTTCTCCGTATATTCACATATTCCTAATTTTTACCCTCCTAATTTTACCGCTTCTGAATTTTTACCCATTCCGCTTCTTTGGTTTCCGAAGTAATACCTTTCACAGTTTTGGATTTCCGACTTATTGCTCTTTCCGAATTTTTGCTATTCCTAGGTTTTACCATTATGTATTATAACCCATTCTGAAATTTTACCTCTTTTAATTTTTACCGTTTCGAAAAATTAACGGGTCCCGTTAGAAGAGGCATAAGGAGTCACAGAAACACGAGAGCCTGCATGAAAAAATGCATGGACGTAAAAGAAGCTACAGAAGTATGCCAGGACAGGAAAGTATGGCGGAAAATAGTTTATATATATATATACATACATACATACATACATATATATATATATATACATACATACATATATATATATATATATATACATACATACATACATACATACATACATACATACATACATACATGTATGTATATATTTTAGAACACCCTCATTATAACAGCCCTCATAACACCTGATAAAGAATGCCCACCCATCACTACCGAGGAGGTGAAAAAAGTATTAAGAGGGATGAAGAACTATTCCGCACCGGGACCAGATTG
>NC_046660.1:103410519-103414176 GCF_010883055.1 Belonocnema kinseyi | reverse complement strand
ATATTCTCGACAATTGTTTCTGTTGCTCACTCGAGGCCTGATATGGTTCTTCTTGACTTCGAGAAGCGAACCATGTTCGTTATCGAATTTTCGGCACCAGCTACCAAAAACATCATCGCCAAGGAGAATGAAAAGAAAGAGGTATCAAGACCTTATAAGGGACCTTATATCGTCCTTATCATCGGTGCTCTTGGAGGTGCCAAGCTTTCTCTTGCTAATAGCCTAAAAAGAATCCCTGCGTGTCAACAATATGCTAGAACACTTTCGGGAAAAATGCAGAAGGCGGTTGTCCTTGGGTCGCTCCGTGTTCTTAGGTGCAATTTTTAACGAATTTTGATTTTTCTTTCTTATAATTGACCGTAAGCCTTTTAGGTATAACATGTAACTGTACAATTTTTATTTTGGCTTAACCGAAATTTGTTATTTAACAACAAACTTACAACTTCTTGATGCTAAACTTTCAATAATACCATTTCTTCTAAGAGTTTGAAATTCATTTATAAAGGTCATAAATGAATGTAAAAACTAACAACAAATAATTTATTAGTGAGTTACAGTGACAAAAAATTTTTTAAATAATGTTATAAATAAATTAACAAAAGTCAATTTTTCGTGATTTGCAATGTGCGCTTACAATAAGTTAAGAATAGCTAATAATTTCCAATTATTTAAACAATTTTTATAAACCAAATTCACATTTTGACCATTTTATGATGAAAAGGCCCTAATTTTTTTGCAGAATCAATGCGAAATGTTTTGCATAAGACTTCTTGCTATCACATTTTTCATAGGGACCAAAACTGTTATCATTTAAATAATTTTTCTAAACAAATGCACATTTTTTCCAATTTTAATGATAAGGCTTAATTTTTTCACGAAATCAACATAAAATATTTAGCCTTAGACTCCTTGCTATCATGTTTTGCACATTGATCAAAAAATGTTAATTATGTAAACAATTTTTATAAATAAATGCACATTTTTACCATTTTATGATGAAAAGGCTTGATTTTTGGTACCCGTTCATTTTTTGAAATGGTACAAATTAAAAAAGGTAAAATTTCAGAATGAGTTATAATACACCAAAGAAGCGGAATGGGTAAAAATTCGGAAGCGTTAAGATTAGGAGGATGAAAAATTAGGATTAAGTAAATATACGGAGAGGAATAATTCGGAAAGCAGAAAACTTCGGCATTGTTAATAAATGTACCTAGTAGAAAGTGTATAATTGTTTATTAGTGGTAACAAATAAATATTTATCACAGAAAATTTATATATCATATCATCATAAATGTATGTTGTACGTTGAAAATTGGTCTTAAATTATATAATGATCAAAAATAATTATTCTTTCGTGAAAAATTTAAAATGACGCATAACATAAATTTATTATGATCGGATATTTGAATTTGTTGTGATAAATAATTGTTTGCTACCATAAATAAAAAAATCATACATCTGCTAATAGGTACATTTATTTACTATTCCGAATTTTTCCTCTCCGTGTATTTACTTATTCCTAATTGTTCAACCTCCTAATTTCAAGGTTTCCGAGTTTTTACCCATTCTGCTACTTTGGTTTCCGAATGAATACTATTCAGAGTTTTGGAATTTTATTTGATCCTTTTTCCAAATTTTTTATATTCCTAAGTTTTACCATCATGTATTATAACCCATTCTGAAATTTTACCTTTCTTAATTTTTATCCGTTCCGAAAACTGAACGGGTCCCTGATTTTTTTACGAAATCAACTTAAAATGTTTTACCTAAGACTGCTTACAATAATATTTTTCCCAGTGACCAAAAGTGTTAATTATTTAAACATTTTTTATAAACAAATGCACATTTTGACCATTTTTTAATGAAATGCTTGATTTTTTAACGGAATCAACTTAAAATGTTTTCCCTAAGATTCCTTGCTATCGTATTTTTCACAGTGACCAAACAATGATCTACATTTGACCGATTTATTAGACGATTGGATTTTATTTGTTTTAAGTCTAATTAATTTTGGGTCAGGACTTTTTGATTTTGAAGTTTATAAATGTGAAGTTTACGGAAAAATGGATGCATGCATTTGAAGTTTAAGTTGATTTTATGTAATTACATATCTTTTTTTATAGATAATGCGTTGAAGCTTGAACCAAAAATTTATGAGCAAATGAAAGCAAGTTTGCATCGTGTGAACATTTAACAGAAGTTTTTCCAAACAAAAAAAAATGTACGATTCATGACGATTTTTTGCCCATTTTTGGCAAACAAATCGTTGCTGTCATATATCAGGTCCCTATAAAAATTTGACAGCAAGGATTCTTTTTTAAAATATTTCGCATTGATTCTGAAAAAAGTTAAAACTATTCGTGAAAAAATGGTCCAAATGTGTATTGGTTTATGAAAATCGTTTAAGTAATTATCATTTTCTGTCGCTATTAAAAATATGATAGCATTAATTCTTTTTCAAGATGTTTCGAATTAATTCCGCAAAAGAATCAAGCCTACTATTGAAAAAAATAATCGAAATTCGCGTTTGTTCATAGAAATTGGTTAAATAATTAACATTTTTTGGCCACTTTGAAAAATTGATAGAAAGGAATCTTGGGAATAACAATTTAAGTTGATTCCGTAAAAAATTAAGCCTTTCCCTAAAAAAATAGTCAAAATGTGCATTTGTTTATAAAAATTGTTTGCATTATTAACATTTTTTGGTCACTTTTAAAAATATGATAGTAAGGAGTCTGAAGCAAAACATTTTAAGTTGATTCTGCAAAAAATCAAGCCTTTATCACAAAATGGTAAAAATGTGAATTTGTTTATAAAAATAGTTTACATTATTAACAAGTTTTGGTCAATATGAAAAATATGATAGCAAAGAGTCCTAGGAAAAACATTTTAAGTTTAATCCCAAAAAAAATCAAGCCTTTTCATAAAAAAATTGTCAAAATGTGCATTTGTTTATATAAATGCTTTAAATAATTGACAATCATTGGCTATTCTTAACTTATTGTAAGCGCAACTCATTATCTGAGCTACTTTATGGTGAAGCTATGAGGCAACATTAGCTAATCATTGGAAATCACGAAAAAAGGACTCTTGTTAATAAATTTGCTTATAACATTATTAAAAATGTTTGGTTTAGATTGATTTATGACCTTTTTTAATGAATTTCAAAGTCTTAAAAGAAAGGGTATCATGAAAAATTTTAGCAACAAAAAATTTGTAAATTTGTCGGTAAATAACAAATTTCCTTTAAGTCAATATAAAAACAGCGCAGTTAAATGTTAAACCTGAAAGCCTAACGATCAATTCTAAAATGAAAAATCAAAATCCGTTGAAAATTGCACTGTCAGTCGATTTTTCTCCAAAAAAATGTGCTTTCTTCGCCTCGACCTACAATTACATGTGATATGAGACATTTCGTATTTTACTGGCCTAGGTACGTCATACACTATTTCATGCTTACACATAAATGTCGATACTTAACTATTCATTGGCAACAGATAACATGAAATATGAAAACAAACTTTCTTTATTTTGAAGATGATTTTTTTAAATCCATACAAACGTCCCAATTAAGAGCACCTGGTCTTTGGTTAGGGCACGTCGGTCCTTGGTTGAGACACTTCAGCACAATATTTATATATAAATGAGTGATTAAAC
>NC_046660.1:103406751-103410419 GCF_010883055.1 Belonocnema kinseyi | reverse complement strand
ACACCCCTCTCTTTCATTGCCTGCCATAGTACTTTTCTATTCACTGAGTCAAATGCTGCTTTGAAATCTACGAACAAAGCGACTAGTCTCCCTTTCTTTCTCTCCAAATTTCTGTTAACTATATAGTTAAGTACGTAGATGTTGTCTATAGTTCCCATTCCTTTTCTAAATCCCGTCTGATTATGTGGGATACTTTCTTTTTGTTCTACCTGACTCTCCAACCTATTTCTTAAGATTTCTTCATATATTTTATAGCCGATTGACATGAGGGTGATCCCTCTGTATTCCTCTATCTTCTTTCCTTCCCCTTTCTTGAGAAGCGGTACCACCAGTCCCGTCATCCACTCTTCCGGCCAACCTTCCCCTTTCCATACTTTGTTGCAGATCTTCCACATCCCATCCCTAATCCCTTCTCCTCCAAACTTCATCGCTTCGTTCTCCATCCCATCTTCTCCCGTCGCCTTGTTTCTTTTTAACCTATTTATTGCTTCATCCACTTCTTTTCTTGTTATCTCGTTCCCTTCCTCCATTTCTCCTTGGACTATCCTACACTTTTCCCCTTTGATCTTATTTTGCTCTACCCTGATAGACCCTTAAAATAATCCGTCCATTCCTCCATTTCTATTTCTTCGTTAACGCCCTTCCTTTCATCTCTATCCCTATTTATCACATCCCACACCCTACCTTCTTTGATCGCTTTTTCTACCTCTGCTTTAGATTCTTCATTTCTTCTTTGTCTTTTTATTTCCAGCATCATCACATGTTCTTTTTTCCTCCTGTTATACTCCTCCTTCTCCATTTCCCCTCTTCTCTATTTGCTCACACACTCTTTTATTCTCTCTTTACTCTCCAAGCATTCCTCGTCCCACCAGCCTCTTTTTCCCCTCACTCTTTCTTCATTAGTACCCAACTCATCCTTTCCCTTTTCAATGGACCCCTTCAACCTTTCAACTAACGAGTCTATTCCCTCCTCTTTTTCATACCTAACTTTTTCCTTTTCCATCTTTTGTTTAAACTCGTTTAATTTATCTACCCCCCAGATTCCCATTTTCGTGTTTCGTTCGCACCCTTTTACCTTTCTCCCTCTGCCGCGCTTACTGAACTCTTTTTAGTGTCTCTTACTGCCTCTTCTTATTGTAACTATGACCGGGAAGTGCTCGGACCCTATCTCATTCCCTACCTTCATACACCCTATCATATGCCGCATTCTTTCCTCAGCCAAGATGTAGTCTATTACTGTTGCTTCCTTTTCTATGAATATGATCTCCCCTTCCTCATCTTCTTTTATATTGCCATTGCATATAAACCACCATGTTTCTCCTATCATGTCTAGTAACTTCCTCCCCTCCCTGTTCGTCTCTCTATGGTTGGAGTTCCTTATAAATGCCTCCTTTTCTTCATCCCATAACCCTCCCCCTTGATCACCAGTCCATTCATTTACGTCCCCCCTACTAAAACCAATTCTTCCTTCTTTTCCTCCAACTACCTTCTTATTACTCTCCAGCCTTCCTCTTCCCCTCTTCTTCTGTATAGACACACCACTGCTATTTCTACTTTCCCAATTATAATTTTTCTTATCATTGTTCCATCCTTTTCCCCCATGTTCCCATCTTTTCTCCCTTTTACTGCTAATTCTTTTTTCAACCCTGACACCATGCCGCCCATCCCTCTCCCTTTAACGTGTTCCTTTCTTGCTTCTTGCATTGTCCACACATAACCTTTCGGCAGCATCTTTTTTATTCCCTTCAAGTCCTTCTCATCTTCCCAAGTTTCACTCATCGTAATTACATCCCACTTTTCTAACTCCTCCCAGAATCCTTTGTTCTTATTCTTCAAACCTGACACATTCCAGAAAGCTATTTTCATGTTTCTCTCTTACCCTCCCTCTTCTTTCAACTTTACTTTGTTTCCCCTTTGCCGCTTGAAAACCCCTCTGATTTATTTCATGACTCTTTTTCGCCTCCCTTCCCCCTACCTTTCTCAAGACTTTTTCCTTTTTTCCTTAATTCTTCTAATTCTTCATCCCAGCACCATTCCTCCCCATTTATCCATAACCTGTCTCTCCCTATCCATACCATATGGCCCTTTTTCCTCTCTACCGAAGCCCTCTGCTCTATTTGATATCTCCTTTTCCTCTCCCTCCATGTCAGATCTTCTTCAATTCTTTCCCTTCTTCCTCTCAATAATTTTTTTCTCTCCATAATTTTCTTTTTCTCCTCCTCACTCCCCACTTTTACTAGAAACGTTCCTTCTTTTCCTTCCTTTGTCACTCCTATTCTCTTGACTCCTTCTACCCTTACCTGCACTCTAATATCTCGAAAAAGATTTGTTATTTCCACTTCTCCTGTTTCACTCTCCACTTTTAATCTCTTGATTACTATGTTATTTTTCCTCTTTGCCCTTTCTTCCCCTTCCAATCTTCTTTCGATCTCACTGAGTCTTTTCTTCAATCTTTCATTCTCACAACGGACGTTCTTTTCATTCCCTTGAACTATTTCCTCATTTTATGTTTTTCCCCCATATGCTCATTCCTAATTTCTAGACTGGATACCCGCTCTTCCAACTGTTTTATTTCTCTAGATCTCTGTTCGTCAACCTCTCTCTGTCTATTCTCAATGCTCTCTAGCTTACCCCAAACCTTGTCTTTCTCCTCCTTCCAACGCTTATCTCATTCTTCCCATTTTTCTCTGACCTTTTTCACTTCCCCCCTTACATCGGTTCCCTGCCTATTCATATCCCTATTCATTTCATCCAATCTCTTTCTTGTTTCCTCTCTAAAGCCTTTAATGAGAGCTTACAATTTTTCGAACATCCTCCCATCCGCCCTCTCTCTCTCTCTCTGGTGTTTTCTTTTTAATTCTAACTTTCTTGTTCTCCTGGTCCCTTTCTACCTCATCTTCCCTAGCCACTCTTTTCCTTTTTTCTCCCCTTCACTGCTAGTCGCGCTTGCCTTTTTTTGCCATTTGTCCAGACTTCTGTTCGAACCCGTGTTGCCTAACTTGTTAAGGCGCTGTAAATTTGAGGGCCTTCCCCGTTGCTTGCCCGTACCTGAATCCGCTACCCTCCCCACCCGGGTCGACTTCTCGGCACTTTCATCACCGCTGCTGTCACTGCGATCAACGTCACCCATCCCACCACTTTCAATGCTTTCAGCAACGTCAGCTGTTGCAGCCACTACGGTTTTTTGCTCTGTGCGATCGTCCAGTAACTTTTGCCCTCTGGCGCCAGTTTGTGGACTTCGCGTCGTCGGCATCCTACATTACCCAAAGCTCTGTGACGTTTCCCCCCTTTATTTCCTACCTCTTGCCCCCCTGACCAAGCAACTATTTTTTCACTCCTAACCTCAAAAACTTCACACGCTCCAAATTTTCACTTCAAACCACTCACTTTCACCCTTCACAACTTTGCCTTCACTCACCCTTCTTCCTTTACACTCGATCTCCGCACTTTCTGCTTTTTCTACATCCACTCACCCTTATTTCCTCCAACAAAGCCAAAAATACACCACTTGACAAAAAGAATTCTTTCGCGATTGGTACCGGAAACGGAAGCCTCAAAATGAATAAATATATAATAATATAAATAAAAATAAACGAAATAATCAAAAATCATAAATAAAATAGTGATTGTTTACTGAAAACTACTTTGAGGAAAGTTGTTAAACTTTA
>NC_046660.1:103403039-103406651 GCF_010883055.1 Belonocnema kinseyi | reverse complement strand
TATGAAAATATGTAAAGGAGCAGAGGCCCTCAAACCCGTAAAAGGGACAGATTAAATACATACATACATATATATTTATTGATTTATTTATTTACAAAATTAGAACTATTGTTTATCACTGATTTTGTCCTTGAGATGGACTGTCATCGAAAGAAAAAATAAAATAAATTGTAACATATAATATGGACATACAAAATTATTTTTCACACATAGTTAATATGGGTATTTTTAAAAAACATAAATGGTTATATTAAACTAATTAAATTCCCTACAATCAGATGTTTTTTATTTTTCAAAAATATTTTGATATAATAATGAGAAGTCACCAGAAAGATACCATACAATTTTACTTTTGATATCTCTAAAGTAATTTCTGTTCATATCTAGGAGAAAACTAAAAAAAAATGATTTTCACTTTAGCCATTTATGCCTTATAATAAAAGAAAACTCAAGTATTTTTTCAGATTTTTAATTATTAATATGTAATATTCACCCCCGCTGTCCCAACCAAGGGCACTCTCGCATATTAAAGAAAATTTAATCCTAAAACACTTTGCAATTATCTGAATTTAGTACGTTTTTTTTTTGCTTTTGACAAATTTGTGACGTAAGTTTCTGAACATTCTCAACATAATAGGCGGACTCACCATCCAATTGGAATCTGGATCAAAAATTTATTAAAACCTGGATCAAATCCTTTTTAATATTGAATGCGCGTGCAACTGCGCACCTCTTTCGGTTACAATAACGTATAGTTCTGTTACCATTTAGGTTTTTTAGGATAGTACTGTGAAACTCTTCTATAGCGCCAATTTCGGGGTTGACGGTGGGTGGCAACTAACTCATTACAGCCTGCTCCGCTTTTGTTTGTTCACGCCTCGCCTGAGTGACAGTCGCAAATCCCGCCCCCTCCCGCAGCTCCTGTTACACCCCCATGCGGCGTGGCGTTAATTCTCGGAAGGGCTATAGAAGGGAGGGCTATTGAAGAGTTTCACTGTATTAGTAATTTTCCAATGCTGTTTTTAAAGTTTTATAAAAATGTCGCAAATTTACTATACAAGTTTCAGAATTTCGTTTTCAGCAACTTAACTTCGTAAATTGCAGTTACTTTAGTATTTTGAATGCGCTGGAATTTTCCGAACATTTCTAACATTGTAAGCAATTTATAGTATGATACCCTTGGAGAAAATGTGCCATCTTCTTTCTAAGTTAATAATTTCAGGAATGTTGTCCCGTGGTTTTAAAATTCGAGCATTATCTTATCAGAAATCCTAGACTCCAGCGAGCATCGAGAACAATGTAGTCAACTTATGTATCAAAAGTAAAACTCGGCGTAAGGGTGACCTATGGGTCACATTTAGCTGAGTTTTTAATTAAAATATATAAAGGATCCGCACAGAATGCATGTAGTCGAAGCATCTGGTATTTTGGTTTCAGAAAAAATCCTACTTGCAATGTTTTTAATGAGAAAGTTTCGATAAGAGTTCCTTTTTGACATATCAAAAATGCTAGAAATGATCAATTGCAAAACAGGTTTTTTTCTTTCGAAAACAGTTCCAAAAGTTACTTTTCCGAGGACGAATAATTCCCATTACACTTTAGAGTGAAATATCCAACAGAAAAAAGAAAGAAACCAAACTTATGACCAAATTTCGTTAAAAAAATAATCCACTAGCTTCTTATGGTTCCGAGTTATGATATATTGAAACATCCCCATTTTTTTGGATTTTCAGAAAGAAATCACTAAGTTTCAAAAAACACTGAGTATTTTCGCACATAATTACTGCACAGAAAAGTGCTCTATAGGTAAGTGAAACTAGACTCAATTTTCTGTAATGAAAAAAAACAATATCCTACCTATAATAGGTCATGAGTTATGACCCCTCAAATTTGGTAATTTTTTCCAGTTTTTACTTTAGTTTTTCCAAATAAATCCTGTCAAGTTCAGTTTACGTTGATTGTGTCAGAGGATGAAATAAAGTCTATAACAATTTGTGAATATCTAAAAAAATCTTTTAGACCTATTATTTCGGGAATTATAAGGTTTGAAAAATTTCATTTTTTTGTGCACTTTTGACTACAAAAGAAGAAGTTGTGTTTTTGGAAAAAACCTCATTTTGTGTGGATCCCACGACAAAGGTCTTAGAGAATAAATGAAAGCGTATATGATTAATTTATTCTGTATAATAGGCCTGTTGACATTAATAAATAAACAATTGCTTATAACAAAAGCTTTCTATCACAACATATGATAGATAGATAAACGTTTATTTTTCGGCCTGCTGACCTTAACAAATTGACTTGCTTACACTTACATTTTTTTACAAAATTTTGTTACAACTATTTCTTACAAAGTACCATTCATCCACACCTTATAGCTAACCCGCTCGTTTCTATAGCCCAACTTTCTCCGCCAGAGCTGCCAGATCGTGGATGAAATTTACCCCCACCATACCTACCGTTTGGGAGCCGCAAAACAGAAGATGCATGATTACCACGGTGAGTTCGTGTGTAAGCCGAAAATGCACGATTCGACTTCGGTTTTCTGCTGTACGATGATTGCCGATCTGAAAGCTTCGGAAGACTTCGGTGGTCTTCTATTTATATCTCGATCCCCATTTGAAAGAAATTGGCGAATTTAATGTTTCGCATGGTTCTTCATTTCATGCATGAGTAGATTTTAAGGTTATGTTTTTCAGGTGTATATAGTACGAGTATTAAACAAAAAGATAAATTTTTATCCAAAAGGCTGAATCATATATCAAAAAAGGCATTTTTAATCAAATACATGAACTTTGATTGAAATTAATTGAAAATTCCTTGACATATTTTAAAACAACCTAAAATATTTAAAATCCTTTAAAATCTCTTGAAATTTTGCGAAGTTCTTAAAAATTTCTTGCAATTTTAAAAATGCCCTAGAATATTTTAAATCCTTTAAAGCCTCTTACGAAAATATTGAAATCAATTGAGAATTCCTTGGAATCTAGTAAAATATCCTAAGATGCATCAAATCCTTTAAACTCTCATATTAAATTACTTTAATCAATTGAAAATTCCTTGGAACCTTGGAAATGTTTGGAGATTAGAGTTTGGAAAATTGAAGCAATAAAAATTCAAAGCTTTGAAAATTTAATTTTTAAACATTTGCAACTATTCAATAAGAATAATTTCCAACTCGATGGGGTTCAAGTCTTCAAATGTAGAATTGTAAACTTGGAAGTTTATGTACAAAAAATTAATAATCGTAAATGAATTAAATGAGTTCAAAATTTAAATGTATGTTTTTAATTGGAAAATCTCTAAATGAAATTATTTCCGGCTGAAATTTAGAAAACAGAAAAATTTTAAGACATTAAAAACTTAACTGTTTGTAGATTAGTTAAACTATTCAATTAAAGTTTTAATAGAAATTAATCTAGTTCAAGTTTAACTATTTGTGAAACGATTTTTGTATATAACTATATAATTATAGAATCATATATTTCTTAAAAGGGTATTTTCAACATTTCAAGAAATTTTCAAAAGATTTCAAAAGATTTTAAAGGATTTCAAATATTTGCGCATGCTTAAAAAGATTTCAATGAATTTTTAATTCATTTTTATAATTTA
>NC_046660.1:103392436-103402939 GCF_010883055.1 Belonocnema kinseyi | reverse complement strand
CTTGTCTGAACACGCTTTATAAGATATTCACAGCTATCCTAAATGATAGGATTGTTCGGGCAATTGAACCTATGTGGCAAGAAATGTATGAACAACGAGGCCTTAAGGATGTGACATATATGAAGGATACTCTCCGAAGCATATAAAAACGTCTCATCCGACAGACTTGGTCCTCTGAACTGTCGGCGAGGAACAAAGTATCTGCAACGAACATCCTTGCCGTCCCGGTACTACTCTATTCATTTGGAGTAGTTCCATGGACGAAGAACGAGCTCAGATCTCTTGATATCGGAACAAGAAAGGTTATGCACATGAACAAAAGCATGCATCTTAAGTCTTCCGTTCCGCGACTGTACATCTCACGCCGTTAAGGGGGTCGCGGAATATTGAGGCTTGAATGTCTTCACAACAGAATTATTCTGGGTACAGCACATAGAGTTGCAAATGGAAGAGACCCTCTTCTTAAAATGGTCAGGAATCACGAGGAAGTGGGCAAAGGAGCATTTCTGTACAAAGCAGCAGAGGAGGCTGCTGAAACACTCGGACTTGACTTCAGTATTAGGGGTGAGCAAAATGCATCAAATCTAATCTATCTCGAGTACTCACTCCTGAAAGCCCGGATTAAGGAAGCACAAGAGAAAAACTTTCGTGAACAGCTCCTCGATAAGAGGATGCACGGTATCTTCCACAGAAATGTGAAGGATCAGTCAATATCTTGTGAACTAACGTTTGCTTTCCTTAAATCGCCCGGATTGAAGTCTGGTACAGAGGGTTTCATTTTTGCACGCCAAGACAGTGTCATTTCCACCTTAACATACCGTCGCCACATTTTGAGCCAAGATATTCCCGATGATAGCTGCAGGGCGTGCCATGCACACCCCGAGCATTTAGCTCACATACTATCTAGTTGTCCAACACACGCGGGAACGACCTACATTCAAAGGCACAATGCGGCACTAAGAGTGCTTTATTACCATCTCTGTCACTCCTACGGCATTCACCTTAATATCGTTCCTCTAAATGCTCCTAGGGAAATTGAGTCAATTGTCGAGAAGGGTTAGTGCCGCATATACTGGAACTTTATATTCTCGACAATTGTTTCTGTTGCTCACTCGAGGCCTGACTTGGTTCCTCTTGACTTCGAGAAGCGAACCATGTTCGTTGTCGAATTTTCGGTACTAGCTGACAAAAACATCATAGCCAAGGAGAATGAAAAGAAAGAGAGTTATCGAGACCTTATAAGGGAGTTGCAACGATTGTACCCGGAATATTCTGTTAAACTGATCGTCCTTATCATCGGCGCTCTTGGAGGTGCCAAGCTTTCACTAGCTAATAGCCTAAAAAGCATCCCTGCGTGTCAACAATATGCTAGAACACTTGCTGGAAAAATGCAAAAGGCGGTTGCCCTTGGGTCACTCCGTGTTCTTAGGGTGCACGAGGCTTTTGCTGGATAGTCGTATTGATTCCTTTACAGACTGTAACCACCTATCTCACGGTTGTGAGACGTGGTTATGGCTGAAATTTTACCGCGAATTCGCTGGAAGCGGGTGCAATTTTTCAGATTAGCACCCGCTCCCGGCGAAATCCTGCGGTTGTCCTTGTGACAAATTTTTAAATATATACATTATTATTATTACACTATTAAGCCATTTCCCTTTCGGGGTAGGCGTGACTCGCTCGGTAGGGGAAAGGAGCATTGTGTGGAAGGGACAGAGATTTTTCAGATTGATCCAGAATTCTCGTGCTATTTAAGTAAATAACACGTTCGTTCCGCAACACTGCTCCGACCCAGGTTGCTGATCAATCTCTCTAGCAATCACCCCAAGCGAAGAACCTCACGAAGTCGTTATGTAAGGTTCCTCACTTGGGTCTATTAGTAGCCAAGGTCTTTGTTTCAGGCGTCATTCACTCTACTGACACTCTTTTTATTAAATATTTGCCGCCATACTTTCCTGTCCTGGCATACTTCTTTAGCTTCTTTTATGTCCATGCATTTTTTCATGCTGGCTCTCGTGTTTCTGTGACTTCATATGTCTCTTCTAACTAGGGTCTCGTTCACACATTCTAACCATTCTTTCCGCGATCTACCTCTGGGCACGCTGCCATTTACTTTACCTTGATACACTTGTTTCGTTAGTCGTTCGTTTGGCATTCTCTCAACGTGTCCGAACCATCTTAAACTATTTCTTTCCCATGTGTCTACTAGCGTCTCTTCTGCACCACATTATTTTAGAATTATCTCGTTATTTACTTTGTCCATTAGGGTTTTCCCGTATATTATTTGCATGAATCTCATGTCAATTGCGTTAATTTTACTCTTATCTTTTTCTTGACAACTCCATGTCTCGCTACCGTATGGAACAGTCGGTACAAATATAGAATAATGTATTGCCATTTTAGCTTTATTTGATATACTTTTACTTCTGATAAGGTAACCTGCTCTACCAATAACCTTATTACCTTCATTTATTCGTCTATATAATTCCTCATTTATCTTCCCGTCCCTAGTAAAGAAGCTACCAAGCTATACGAACTTATCAACTGGTTCAATTCTCTCATTATTTAATAAAATATTGCATAGTGTTTGGTCACTCTTTCCTTCGAACACCATAGTTTTTGTTTTATTTGCGTTAATTTTGAGTCCCATCCTCTTCATGCTTGCATCTAGTTTATTCGGCATTTTTTGTAGGTCTTCGATAGACTCTGCCATAACAACCTGCGAACGCTATCATCGCTTATTATCTGCGAACGCTAACCCACGTACCCAAAGTTTCCCAAAGTTTACTTCTATCTACCTTGTCAAAAGCTTTTCTAGGTCAACAAATGCACAGAAAACTTTTTTTCCTACTCTCAAACTTTTTTCTGTTATTTGCCTTAAGCTATACATTTGAACCGTACATGACCTTCCTGGCATAACCCCACTTTGGACTTCCCAAATCTTTGCTTCTGTTATTTCCATTACTCTACGAATAAGTATTTTTGAATATATTTTACTTACGGTGCTTAATAAGCTAATCCCTCTGTAATTATTGCACTCGCTTTTATCTCACTTTCTCTTGTATATCGGTACGATAATAGCTTCTTTCCAATCGTCTGGGACGTCTCCCATCTTGAAACATAAATTTATCAATTCGGACAGTCTATGTGGTATGCACGCGCCACCGTGTTTAAGCATTTCAGCGTTAATACCGTCTACCCCGGCAGCCTTACCGTTTTTCAAGTTCTTAATTATATCCCTAACCTCAGTGACACAGACTTTTTCAATTGAGTTTTCTATCGCATCGTGTTCAACATCGCAGTTGTGTTGTCCTATAGCTTCATCTCCGAATTGTCTCCTAAAATAGTCTCTGAATGCCTCTAGTATTCCGTCTGCATCATATACCATTTCCCCCCTACTATTCTTCATGTCGACAATTTCTGTACTTTTGTTTCCTTTCATTTTTTTATAAAGTAGTTTCCTGCTTCCTTCAAAGTCGTTTTGTATTTTTATCTCTTCTTCTGCTCTAATTTTATTTTTTTTCTTTCTTTAACTAATCGTTTAAGTAGCCTGTTTTCGCGTCTATAATCATTTCTACGTCTACTTATTTCCTCATTGCTGAGACCTGCGATGTTCAGAGTTCTCTTGTACGCTTCTCTTTTTGCTTTTTGGGCAGCCTGAATTTCATCATTCCACCACGCATCACCAGACATTCTTCCTACAACTGCGGCACCACATACTTCGATTGTGCATCTAACAAGGATATCCCGTAACATTGTCCAGGCGCCCTCTAAATCTTTGTTTTTTATACGGTCCTCCCATGTTGCCCTATCTATGCTTTCGATTATCTTATTTTGGAAATCTATGCGCACATCCGGTTTCTGTAGGTTCTCAATTTTGATTCGCGTTTGTTTTGCTTTCTTGGGTCCCTTTTTGCTCCAACCCCGACCTAAGTTAATTTTTGAGATCAGAAGGTAATGGTCAGTATTGCATTCAGGACCCCTCAAGACACGAAGCCATGGTCTCCGAAATGCTGCCTTTCTCTTTCATTCAAAATCAGACCTACTTCTTGTTTACCATGTGATTCACAGTTTACTCCTGACCATATTTCAAATCCGCCTTTCAACACGCCGTCTTTTATGTCTTTAGTTTCGCATCCCTTTTTCTTTGTTTCGGGCACACATAAAATATCTAGTTTCTTCACGTCCATAGTTTCACGCAATTCTTTTACCTTGAGATCATTTACTCCCCTAGCATTCCAAATTTTATAATTATATAAAAAAATCGTTTCTGAAATAGTTCAAATTTAACTCGAGTGATTTCTATTAAAACTTTAATTGAATAGTTTGACTAATCTACAAACAGTTAAATTTTTAATGTTTTAAAATTTTTCTGTTTTCTAAATTTCAGTCTGAAATAATTTCATTTAGAAATTGTCCAATTGAAAAACACACATTTAAATTTTGAACCCATTCAATTTATTTATGATTATTCAGTTTTTATAAATAAACTTCCAACTTTAGAATTCTAAATTTGAAGACTAATTCAAAGCAATTTCAAATAATTTTAACCATTTTTTTTAAACTTTTCTGGTTGAAAGTGGAACTGCTTTGTTGAAAATTTACTTTGTTTTTGGTTAATGATTAGTTGAAAATTAAGAAAGCTTTGAATTTTTATTGATTGCATTTTCAAAACTCTAATCTACAAGCATTTCTATATTGAACGTTTTGAAACTTTTCTCTTTTTTAAATTTCAATCTGAAGCTTTACAAGATTTCAAGAGATCTCAAAAGAGTTTTAAGTATTTTAAATGTTTGAGGATGTTTTATAAGATGTCAAAGAATTTTCAATTAATTTCAAAATTTTAAGGCAATTTCAAAGAATTAACCAATTTTTCGAAGGCTTATTTTTAAAAATTCTAAAGTAATTTAGAAATCCTAAAAAATTCTAGGCATTTCAAAAGATTTTAAAAGATTTGAAAAATTTTAAAGATTCCAAGGACTTTTAATTGATTACATTAATTTAATATGATATTTTGAAGGATTTGAAATATTTCAGGAAATTTTCAAAATTTCAAGGAATTTTCAAGAGATTTACACAATTTCAAGAGATTTGAACATATTTTTAAGGATATTAAATATTTGAGGATGTTTTAAAAGATGTCAAGGAATTTTCATCCTATTTTTCTAATTTTAAGGAATTTCAAAGAATTTGAAAGAAGTAGTTTAAAAATCTCTAAAAAAAGGTCAAGGTATCTCAAAATATTTTGAAGGTATTGTAATATTTGAGAGTATTTTAAATATTTCCAAGGAATTTTAAATTCATTACGGTGATTTTATCTGAAATTTTGAAAGATTTAATATATTTTAGGATATTTTAATACATTGAAAGGAATTTTTAATTTATTCCAATAATGTAGTATGCGATTGTAAAAGATTTGAAATATATTTTTGGGTATTTTTTAATTTTCAAGGAATTAAAATTATTTCTTGAAATAATTCATTGTTTGGAGGGTTGATCTACTGTCGATAATGTACAATCTCTGATGACATAGCAGATAAATTAAAAAAATTTTGAAATAATTGCATGTACCATGAACACCTAGCTAAAAAATTAGCTTTATGTTCTTGAATTAAGACTTCTTATTCTGATCCCTCGAATAGCTTAATTGGAAAAGCAC
The DNA here is from genome assembly GCF_010883055.1 of Belonocnema kinseyi. NCBI lineage: Eukaryota > Metazoa > Arthropoda > Insecta > Hymenoptera > Cynipidae > Belonocnema > Belonocnema kinseyi. The sequence continues at coordinate 103,397,283 of NC_046660.1, read as the reverse complement.
CTGACCGGAAATGAGAAGTTTTGTGGTTCGATTCCCAATGGAGTGAATATGGAGTAGGATCCTTTTTTCAAGAAATAATTCTAATTTAAAATATTATTTTCCATCTAGTCTTATTAAGACGTTAAGCATTTTCTGTTATTGAAGATTCTTAACTTGATCGATATTGTGTAGATTTTCTGCCTTCATGGTTTGGAGGGTTGATCTACTGTCGGTAAGATACAATCTCTGATGATATAGCAGATAAATTAAAAAAATTTTCAAATAATTTCAAGGAATTTTCAAGAGATTTTAAAATATCTTAAAGGATTTTAAATATTTGAGGATGTTTAAAAAGATTTCACTAAATTTTTTATTCATTTTTATAAATTAAAGGAATTTCAAAGAATTTTAATAATTAGAGCTGGGTTGATTTGAAAAAACTCCAAATTACCTTATTAATCTTTAAAAGATGTCAAGTTTTTCAAAAGATTTTGAAGGTTTCGAAATATTTGAGAGTATTTTAAAAGGAAGAATTTTCAATTTTTGTCGAAAATTTAACTATAATTAAACATTCATTTTTGTATAGAAAATTAGACTTGGTGGAAAAATAAATTTCTTTTGTGCAAATTGCATGTATTTGATTAAAAATGCATTTTTTTCATATTTAATTCAGCATTGTGGATAAAAATGTAACTTTTTGTTTTAAAATTTATATATTTTGTTAAAAACAAATTTAACAAATTTTTTGTAATTTTGTCTTTTATTCAAATTTTTTTCTGCAGAAAACTAATTATTTTTTGTTGAAAGTTTAACTATTTATATTAAAAGCTTGTCAACTATTAATTAAAATTAATGTTATATTTTATAATTATAATATGAACATGAATATTATATATAATAGTAATAAAACTCGTACTATATACACCTGAAAAACATAACCTCAAAATCGACTCATGCATGAAATGAAGAATCATGCGAAACATTCAATTCGCCAATTTCTTCCATTTCTTTCAAATGGGGATCGAGATATAAATAGAAGACCACCGAAGTCTTCCGAAGCTTTCAGATCGGCAATCATCGTACAGCAGAAAACCGAAGTCGAATCGTGCATTTTCGGCTTACACACGAACTCGCAGTGGTAATCATGCATCTTCTGTTTTGCGGCTCCCAAACGGTAGGTATGGTGGGGGTAAATTTCATCCACGATCTGGCAGCTCTGTTCCCCGCTGTGCCTCGACTCGCCTCGCACGCATTTCGCTCTTTTGTCGCTATGCCTCGCATTGCAAGCCTCTGTCTCCGCGGCTAACACCTTATACTAAACTACTATTTACAATATTTACATTTTTCTCACATCTACTTCCTCTCCTATTTACAATATTTCCTTCTCCATTCCTCTTCCTCCTTCCTTTTCTTTTTCTCCGTGTTACCCAACACCCCCTTCACCCATGCTACTGCCCTTTTGTACCCCCTTTCATGCAACAATACCTCTATGCTTATCTCACTCCTTTCCACCTCTTCACTCTCCTCCAACCAGTGCTTAACTTTTGCTACCCCTTTCCCGCACAGTTCACACATTCTCTTCTCTCTAGAAAGCCATAATCCACACATAGTCCTTGTTAAACCTTGACTCTCTTATGTTCTCCTCTCTTTTTGCCTTCTCCTTCTCCATGCCATTCTTTTGAATCAACTCAAAAACCTTCCTTCCTTCCTCGTGCCTCCTGCTAACTTCATCCGTCTTCAATCCATTCGTTCTAACATACCTTTCCCTTTCCACCTCCATTTTGCACCACTACGTCTGTTCTCGTTCACTCACCAACACTCCCTAACCAATTTACTTCCCCCCTCTTCTAAAAATTTCTCCTTATATTTACACGCTCGACTCCCTGTTAAAATCCCTAATCTCGTTCTTCCTGTCTCCCTCCTGACAATATAGTTCGGCGTATTCCTTGCCAATCATAGTGTTCACTTTACATACCTCTTCTGTATCCTATTTACCTCGTCAGTTACCTTCTAGTCCCACAACTTCACTCCGTAAAATAAGACACTCATCACTAGCGAATCAAACAATTTCATTCTCCTTACAAAATCATCTGCGATCAACCTCACCCAGCCCCCACACCTGCTTCATCACCATATTTGCCCTTCTCACCCTATCTTTTATATAACCATCCACTCCCCCAGTCCATCGAAACAGAAAGCCCAAGTACACAATCTCTTTCACCTCCTGTACCGTTTTCCCTTCCACTCCCCTCCCCTATATCTCCCACCTCCCTTCCTGAACACCGTAACCTTCGACTCGTCCGCATTTAACTTCAGCCTATTTTTGTCCAAGTATTTTCTCAACCTCTTCATCATCTCCTTTAAAGCCTCTTCGCTCTTTGCCAACATCACTATGTCATCTGCATATGCTAGTGACCATATCCTGACTCCCCCTATCACTCCGGCCGCTAGCTTACTTTCCATATCCATGATCAAAATTGCAAAAAGCGTTGGGCTAAGTGGGCACCCTTGCATATTCATAATCACATAGTATATCACCGATACACCCCCCTTACTCACATACGTGTATTCTCCCACTTCGTCCCTTTTTACCATACCATTCGCCACCACCCACCCTCTATCCTCCATTCAGTCGCTTAGAATCTCCCCCACTTTATTTATTATAGCATTTGTCATAATCACTTTTGAATACTTTTGTAGCACGAAAGCTTTATAATTAGTTAAAAATGTAATATATATTTTTTATCCATAAACAAACAGTTTTTGTAATTGTTTGTAACAATACCTTCCAATAAAGACTTTTTCTGTATTCAATTCCGTACTTACCTCCAAGACACTTGTATATCTCAGTGATTTCCGTAAATTGTACATAATATGCTGTGACTATTTTTTGGCATTAAAAATACTTATTCTTAATGCGAAAGAATGGTCACAGCGTATTATGTACAATTTACGAAATTAACTGAGAATTACAAGTGTCTTGGAGTTAAGTATAAAATTGAATGCAGAAAAAGCATTTATTAGACAAATTTATTATAAACAATTATTAAAATAACGATTTGTTTATCGATAAAAACACATTACACATATTTAATCAATTACGATGACTTCTTTGCCACAAAAATACTAAAAAAGGGCCAAAACGTGATCATAGAAAATGTAAGAAAAAGTAATCATAATCAAGTAGTGATAGCAAGCTTTTGTTATAAACAATTATTTATCTATCAATGTTAAAAGACGTATTATACAAGGTAAATGAATAATATACACTTATTAGGGACACAAATTTCGAAATATGAGCGTAAATCTACTTTACGGTACGCTCAGGTGCATCTGTGCATGAAGAGTACACTTTCCAAGGTCATATCTCGTGACCTATTTGGGCTAGGATACTTTTTTTTATCTTAAGGGAAATTGGATCCACTTTCATTTATTCCATAGGAACTCTGTGAAGGGATGCATAGGAAATGCGGTATTTTCCAAAAAAACAGCTTCTTCTTTTTTAGTCAAAAATGCAACAAAAAAAAGTCGAAATGTTTGAATCCTTACAATTCCCAAAATAATAGGTCTGAAAGACTTTTCTTTTTTTAGATATAGGCAGATTTTTGTAGACTCTAATTCATCCTCTGGCACAATCAACATAAACTGAACTTGACAGGTTTTATTTGGAAAAAATTAAAGTCCACTTTTTTGCACGTAAAAACCGGCAAAAATGGCAAAATTTGAAGGGTCATAATCCGCAACCAATAGAAGTTAGCAGATTATTTTACAACAAAATTTGTTTAGAACTTTGTTTCCTTTCTTTTTTCTGTTGGACATTTTTCTCTAAAATGCAATGGGAATTATCCGTCCGTGTAAAAGTAACTGTTGGAATCGTTTTCAACAAAAAAAAAACCCCGTTTGGCAATTGATCTGTTCTAGCATTTTTGATATGTCAAAAAGGAACTCTTAACGAAACTTTACATTTAAAACATTGCAAGTAGTATTTTTTCTGGAATTTCACTCATTATTTCAACCTAATGCCTAAATTAAAGGGAAATTGTCTTTCTGTGGATTCGGTTATAACTTGGTAATAGTGTGGGTTATAAGGGCCCAATGAAATATCCATAACAAAATTTGAAAAAAATATTACGTCCGTCTCACAGAGTGTGCTTCTCACAACTTCTTAACGCTAAGCGCTTAATATTTTCAATCAACTGCGACACTAACTGTAAAATATTTATCGACCAATTCTCACAACGGTCAAACGCTAAGCGCTCAATAATTTGCATTAACCCCTTCGTTGGCATTTACGCAAATGCGTCAGTCTTCTTTTTTCCTATTTAACTTACTCCGACTTTGCATTCAAGTCTTACTCGGGGGGTTTTGGGGTCGTTGAACCCGAATCCGAAGCCAAAATTCGAAAATGCAAAATGGCGGATCCAGTATGGTGGACGAAAATAAAAAAAACGGCCCTATTTGGATCAATCTCGGTACTTACGGGTTTTTAAAGTAACTGAATCAGAATTTGAAGTAAAAATTCGAAAATTTTTCATGGCGGATATTTTCGTCCGAAATATCAAATCTTTGGATTTTGACTTTACTTTCGCGTTTAGCGGCCTCAAAACCCCGTAAGTACCAACATTTATCCAAATCGAGCCGTATTTTGTATTTTCGTGCGCCAAATTGGATCCCTCATTTTAGATTTGTGAATTTTCACTTCATATTCGGATTCAGCATTCCCGAAAACCCTGAGATATAAATTTTTAGGATAACAAATTTTCCTGCAATTTTGGGCACATTTTCACGAATTCTCTCTGCCAACAAAGGGGCTAACTAAAACACTCACTATTTCAAGGCAGAAACAGTTTTAAAATAAGGTCCTAATC
>NC_046660.1:103374247-103392336 GCF_010883055.1 Belonocnema kinseyi | reverse complement strand
TATAACTGTCGCTACCCCGAAACAGTGAGTGTCGCAGTTGATTAAAAATATTGAGCGCTTAGCGTTCGGTCGTTGCAAAAACCGCGCTGTGTGAGACGGACCTATTGTTATCATATTTTTATGCGTGACACTGATTTTGTCGTCATTTTTGCTTTCAATGCTATATGTATATATATCTCATGCTTTGATTTTAAGCGCTTGGCGCCGTATAGCGTAAAAACTGTCAATTTTTTAAACATTTTTGTGTGAATATTTCATTGGGCTCTCATAATCTAAAAAATCACCCAGTTTTAACCAAATCCAGCCAAAGACATTTTTCCATGCATTCTGTGCGAGGTCTTTTTCCACCTAAAATGACCAAATTAAATTTTTAGTAAACAATTTTTTTAACAAAATAGTAACATTTTAAAATAAAGAGATGCATTTTCAACTACAATGACCAATTTGCAACCGAAACAGGAATTTTTAACAAAGTAGTTTTACTTCAAACCAAAAAACCAAATTCTCGAACAAAAACACGAATCTAAAAAAAAACAATTTAATTTTCAATCAGATCTGAGTTTTCTCTCGCGAAATAGGCTGGTCCATTGGAGACTATAAGCAGAGTCGATTTGAAACAATTTAGACTCGGAGATAGTCTGAGAGATTTGGGTCCTTTCCGAGGTCCTTTTAGTGGTCTTTTTAAGAGTGGTGCGACGGTAATATAATGTTCCTTTTGTATTCGTCACGTACCGGGCGGGCAGATTTATTTACAGTAGTTGGACGTCGCTAATCCGACTCTCCCTTTTTTGAATTTCTCTTCAAATTATTAACAATTTTTTTTTATTTAATGAATTTTCTCAATATACTTATTTATAATTATAACTTATGTGCTAATATGCCATTTTCTAGTTGAATTCAAAAATGTTGTCTTTTTTGGCGTATTATTTTTTTAGGCTGTTAACTATAAAATTAAAAAAAATGTACTTCTAAATTTTAATTGAGTGTCGGCTACTCTGTTGATATAGCCTCTCTGCTTGTTATTTATGATCGGATTCTTATTTCAATTTCAGCCTCTCTGCTTGTTACTTATGATCGTATTTCAATTTCGGAAAGGACATTTTAAAGCCTTTAAAACATTTAAAAGAACTACCTGGACCTTTGAATATATCTAGCTGAGTGCCTGCGGAGAATTTCTCTGAGCTTCTCTTTCCCCAGAGAATCTTTAGAATATACTCAAAGATTTCTTTTGGTCGGGGAGAGATAAATTTTCAACAAGCGACTCAAGTTTTCAACCCATAGAAGTGAAATTTGCCAGGAATAAAGTGGAATTTTTAATGAATTATGATTTTTCAGAAAATAATGAAAAAAAGATTCAACCAAATTGTTAAACTTCCGAACCAAAGATAAATATCCTGTGAAGGACTTGAATTTAAACTGAGAAGAATGGATTTTTAACAAGGCAATAGAAGTAATAAACAAATAAATTACTAGCAGAAATATTATATTAGGCTTGCCGCAAACTTTATTTTCAAAATTCTCAAACTTTTCCCTGTCCATTTTTTTTCTTATTCTAGACTATTATTATTTTGTTACAGACTTTAAAGCTATTTAAAGTTTCTTTCATGTAAACTCTCAGACTTCTGCCAGATTTGGTTTGAAAATCTGTCTTCGCTGAGTTTCCCTGGCCAATATAATTCTCTGGCTTTCATCTAAATTCCAGGTTTTCCATGACCTGCGGCCACCTTGTATTTATGTTAATTATGAATTAATTTATTCAAATTTATACTATAGTGGAATTACCATTTTACATATAAAAGGTAGGATGTGAGAATTAAACGTTTTTTTCTTTTACTGTTTCCAGAAGTCGAGCCGATCAATATCACTACCGTGAATATTCCAAAAGTAGTAAAAGCAGGCACAGAGCAGAACATTGTCTTGGACTGTATCTATAACATGGGAAATTCGCCTAAAACCGGCCTTGTGATTAAATGGTTTGTGAACCAAGACTTGCTTTATCAATGGATCCACGGACACAAGCCAACCGGGTCGGATGAATTTCAAAAGTACATTGATGAATCATATAAGGCGAGCAACGACCCGGATACGATGTACAGGGCTGTCAAGTTAGTTCGCCCGGGACACGAGCTTTCCGGTAACGTGAGATGTGTCATCTCTACACAGTACGATGAGGTTGATGCTAGCAGGAGAATGCTAGTTTATTGTGAGTATCCTATTTCACTCATAGAAGGTGATATTCCAACAATTCTAAATTGCAAAATTCATTATAAAATTAAAATTATATTCTTGAACATAAAATGAAGGATGTAAAGGCAAAAGGAGGTAACTGGCAAAATGGTAATCTTCTGCAGGAGAGTGAGCAACACTATGTAAAATCAAAATCGGAATTTTAAAAATTTTGCTTTGGAGCCGACGTACCGCCTAATAGATACCAAAAAACTTTGATTGAATATAAGTTCTCAGAATATAAGTTCTCTATAGATGCTAAGTCACTAAATACAGGTTCTAAAAGCCTCTTAAAATCGTGGCAAAAATTATTATAATTTTTTTTAATATACTGACACGCCGTCGAGATGTTGATTTGATGATCAGGATGTAGCTTGTGGTCCTGAAAAATTGCGGGAGTTAGGAAAGGGGAAACAATAGTCGTCAAGAAAATTCTCGATGACAAGCCAAGTTTATGAAAAATATTAAACTAGTCATCCCGAATTTCTGGACGGCGAGATACTTTGTTATTTGCAACGGATATGAAAATGTAACTTTACGGTGTTGCTACCATAAAAATACGACTTTCAACAAGTTTTTTCAAAATGCAATGTGTATTTGAATTGCACAGAATCTTCTAGCGAAAAACTTCATTTTTCGGAAAATTGTCAGTTACCTCATTTTGCATTTCTAGTTTTCAACCTTCAAATATAGATTAGGGTAGTCCAAATTAACCTCTCTCTCATAGAAGAATTATGGGTGAGGGGGGGGGGGGTTGTGACTGGCGGGTTTTTTCTGCTGAAGTTACTCACCTTGGGGGGATGGTATCGTCAAAGTTCTGATATCCCAGAAAAGGTTTATGAAAACGAGGGGGACTTCTGGAATGAGGAAAGAATGCCGCTTAATTCGATAATGTAATAGTAAAAAAATAATTTTTACACTGAACTTTTAAAATTAAAGACCAAACTATCGACAACTGAAATTCATTAATTATGAATTCTCTTTTTTTTAGTGTATCTTTAACTTTAAATAACATAGTCTCATCACGTCTCTGGTTAGAAAAAGAGGTACCTGGAGTCTTTTTTCAGGAATTTAATTAGTTTATTTGTAATACTTTTTTAAAGATTAAAACGAAAACGACGTATCTTATCAAAAAATAATTTTTAAAAAATTTGCGGCTCTTTTTTTGAGAAAAAAATTTCGTCCATTGATTTATGTTTCGGATTTAGTTTTGTTAAAAAAAAGTTTTTTTAATGTTATTTTTTACGACATGGACAATTTCTCGATTAAAACATTTATCGCGATTTAAAGGAAAAATGTAAGTCTTACCCCCCCCCCCCAATGATCAAAAGAAAATGTTAGTATCTTTTTTGAGATAAAAATGTTTACTTTTTAACACTTTTCTTATATCACGCATAGTTTTGCTGCGGAAAATGAAATTTTGTTTAAAAGCATTTTCGTTTCATAAAACCAGAACCACTGTCCATAAAGGGCTAGTTAACGAACCCTTCCTCTCCTTTGTCCCTTAAATCATTGTGCCAAAGCTCAATTAAAACTGATCAATCTTTCGAAAGTTATCGTTTCTACAGGATAGAGACACGGGCAGACACTTTCGTAATGATAGTTTTTTCTAAAACAGCAGTTCTAAAAACGCGGAGATTTGACGAAAAGCAACGAAGTAAAGTTTGACATGAAACTAATACCTTCTCATCAGGATTTTATTATTATTATAAAAAACATTTCAGTGTTGAAATGTTGTCACAGGCTTATACTGCCCAACATGTCGAAGGCATTTTTGGTTAGAGTTGGATTTTTTTTTATTTGATCATTTTTTGCACGGGGCATATATCATCAGTCACGGACGCATTTTTATAATGCAATCAAGTGATCTGATGAGAGCAGTCTGTCCAGACGTATTGTACAAAGCATGGTTTTTACCCCATCATTGACGGACTGGGTTGCAGTCAAGTACACGATGGGGGGACCTACAGCTTAAGGTGGGTTCCGAACCACCAGAACCTCGGTAAAGGAACATTGAAAAATTTCTAGAGTACCGGCTCAGGGATCGAACCCCGGACCTCTGAGGTGCATGACTCACTCGGTTCTGGCCGAGGATCAGGGTGCACATATGAAAGAAGTGTGGAAGGGAAGTGTATGAGGCAGTATAAGGGAGGGATTATATATTTTTAGATTAATCTAGAACTCCTTTGTTGTTTAATTAAATAACGTGTTCCACAACGAGGAGCATGATGCAGAACTAATCGTAGGTGGCAGCACCGAGTAGAGTACTAGACCCTCTTTCAAAGGCATACGAATTTCAGTTAACGAAATTTTGGTAATAGTAAGTATAAAGTGCCATTGATACTTTGTAAGTATCAGAAAATTGATTTTTGAAAGTTTTTCAAAAATACACCCCAATGTATGTATAATATCTAATTAAAGTGTAATTTACTTTCGTATATAAACAATAAACATATATTTGAAATTTATTCACTCTTATATATTTAATCATAATCAGTCGCATATCAAGCGTTATATTTAATTTCGTCTCGCATCGGCAGAGGGTCTAGTACGCGATTCGGTGCTGCCAATTATTATTAGTTTTAAATAATAAACCTAATACTGCTTCTACGCAAATCGCTGATCAATCTTCCTAGCAACCATCCCGGGTAAAGAGCTTCACAAAATGACCATGTAAAGCTCTCCAAGCAGACTTCTCAGAATCCAAGGTCTTTCGTTTCAGGCGTTATTCGCTCAACTGCAACTCTTTATCATGTATTTTCTATTAACTATTTGTCGCCATACTTTTCTGTCCTGGAATATCAATTTAGCTTCCTTCAAATCCATAAATCCACACAAGATTTTTCGTTTCTATGGCTTTTTACATCTCTTCGAAGTAGGGCCTCATTCACATTCTAACTATTATTTCCTCAACCTGCCTCTGGTTATGCTGCTACTTACTTCATTTAGGTATTTTTTTTTTTGTCATTCGTTCACCTTTCATTTTTCAGCAAGCTCAACCCAACCCAACTAAACAAATTTTTTTTACATTTTTCAGTCTGTGTATCCTCTACACAACATTATCTCCGGATTCTCTCATTACTGATTTTTCAATTATCGTTTTCCAGCCAATTTCGCGCACGAATATCATGCCAATCGCTTTAATTTTACTTTTATCATTTCCTTAGTTGGTCTAGGCCTCACTATCGTACAGCACAGTAGGTGTAAATACAGTATTAGATGCTGAAATTTTAGCTTCATTTGTTATATTTTTACTTCTGGTAGTGGCTCCTACATTGCCGAAAACATTCTTATTCTCGTTGATGCGCCTGTCTATCTCTCCATCGATATTTCCGTCCGAAGTAAATAAACTACCAACATATACTCACTTGTCAACTTGGTGTATCATCTCACCGTCTAAGACGATTTTGCATATTGTTTTTACCCTTTCCTTCAAACACCATCATTTTGCTTTTATTTTCGTTACTTTTAAGACCCATATTCTCCATACTAGTATTCAGTATACTTAACCTTCTCTGCAGAATAAGAATGTAAAAATTTATATCTCGAAAAAAATTTGATGTAACGTTTTAAAATATTCAGATTCGTGTCTCTCGTAGAGAATACGTAGAGGAAACCACATTAAAACTTTTTAAGCTTACATACGTAAACTTGTCCAAAACAATATACTTTTCAAATAAAAATAATAACTCTATATCCTCTACAAAGGTTTAATTATAGTTTTTTCTATTTAGCTTAACAAATTTTATATAAATTATGTTAAAAGATTTAGGAAAAATCGAAACATCTTACATTTTGTAAGTGGTAAAAATCAAAATCAGTTATGTAAATCGCCTTTAGTAATGCAACTAATGGAATTTACAACTACTTTCATATTGCTTGACGGTACTCATCTCACACGAGACAATCGTATAATTGCAAATGACCTTCGTTCCTTTGATCACTCAATTAAACCCGTTAAACTTATTCAGTAAAGTAAACTTTAACAACCGAATAAACTTCATATATTCAGGTTATTTAAAAATCGCGATATAGGGCATTACAGGCATATCTTGCAACAAAATATCAAATCATACATTGAATAATGAATTTGTCTAATGATAGTTTTGTTTATCTGATATAAAATGTATGTTTATGCACAAACTTTACAAAATGGATAAATTCTTTATTTTACACAATTTATTTCTTATTTTGCAACGTAAAGATTATCTAGAGCATCATTGCACCGAGTGAGTAAAAATGTGAAAACGCAAAATTTATTAAGAAGTTTTTTTATTTTCTTATAATTTTTTTATAAATGAGAACATTTTTGTCTTAAGCAATATTGTTATTATTGATATTACAACTCTGGAATTACTATTTAAATAAGGACTTACCACATACTAGGAATTAGTCTTTTCAATTTATATCTGATGGCTGAGCTTTTAGAGGAATTAAAAAAAAAATAATCAGAATAATTCCTAATTAAAGTAGCAATTTTAAGTGTTTCACATACTAAATAAAATAATTACTTTTATGACTGCGTACATTTTTGTGTGATTAAATTGGGATGATCATCGCTTTTAATATGGTATTGAATTAATAGTGAATAATGACCACTACCATTACACCTTGTCATATCACAAATGTTCTGTCATGCTAGATACTAATTTTAATAATGCTATATTACAAAGAAAAAATGTAATCTTAGGAATGTAATCTAGTAAGGTTCCTTCTTTCAAAATTTAAAATGTGACATAGCCGAGTTTTCGTTTGATTGACGATCAGATGGGCTTATGAAATGTTCTAGAAATATATCCCCCAACCTCTTAATTTTAAATTTTTAGGGGCAATCGTAAATATAGCAGGTCTGCCTGGAAAGTATCCATCCTTGTGGTGCTCCAAGATTAAAATAAAACTCTGGTCAATGGCGTTGATATCTCCTTAAAAGTACTCTGCTTTGGAACCTACATCCTTCTATCAGTGATCGTCCCACTTTCCAAAGCACTCCTTAAAGGCAACTTTCGGAATAGAGAACAGCTGCTTCATTGCCTTTTGTGTTATTTCCTCTACGTCCTAGAGTCGTTTTTTTCTGGAGAATAGTTAAATTTGGGAAACTTTCAGAAATCACAGGCAGCAAAGCCAGAATTTTTTAGGGGCTGCTGACGTTGAGTATTGTCGTATTTCGCTAGAAATTTCGGAATAAGCTGCGATGGATAGGTAGGTGCGTCATCGTGGAGAAGGACCAATTCGATCAATTTTCACAAATCAGAGTCAAAATTTTCGAAACAATAGTTTCGGAATCGTTAAGTCTTGTTCTATCTCTGTCATTGTCGTTTGGCGTCAAAATGGAATTTTCGATTTTTGCATCGAATTTTTGAATGACAAACCCATAACCGTTGGTTAAGGAATGCTGGTTAACGAACTATTTCTTTCTTTCAGGACCCACACAAAAATTATGCCAAAGCTCAGTTTAATTCGTTAATTTTTTCTAAAGTGATCGTGTTTACTGGCCGATAGACAGAGTGAAATACAAACAGATAGACAGATGCCATCACCAAAACTTAATTTTTTGTTTCAGGGGTCTCAAAAAGTGGCAATTCGTTGAAAAACTAATGTGTGAAATTTCGTAAAATCTTAATACCTTCTCAATCATAAATGATGATGATTTAAACATAGATATAAATCAACAACAATATAAGTTATGTGCGAGTCAGTAACTGAGAATTTGCAGTTTATAAATGGCACTGTTTTTACATTCTAATTTTCTTATCTACAAAAAATAATTGCACTTAGAAATTTTTCTATCTGAATTAATTTTGTTTTTAATAAAGAATTTTTCACTCAGCAATTGCGTATATTACTATACAATCTTATCATGAAATAAGTATGAAATTTAACTTTTTATTTTGATCTTCATATGCAGTAACAATATGTAATGGTTGCGTGTGTAAAGGTTCTAATTTTTTCTCCCAAGCATAAGTTAATTGTGTTCATAACTGAAACACTTGTACAAAATGTTAAGGATCTGGAAAAGGGTAAACATAAAATGTAAAAACATTAAATTTAGCTGATAAATTTCTATTTATTTAGTACTGAATTGACTAAATTCAACAAATCACGCAATGCAAAATATTTTTTCGAATGAAAAAAAAATTCTTTCAATGTTGTTATGAGATATAGTAAATATTGATATATTTTAAATGTAAATGATATAGTAAATGAGATATAGTAAATGTTGATCAAAGATATTACCTTTTATTTAAAGGAATGTTTCCTTAAGATCCACACCATAAAATTTTAGCTTATTAGGTTTGTTTTTAAATTTAAAAAGAAAATAATTTTGTATTGATGAAAGAACAAAATAGATAATTTTTTATGCAGAGAGTTTTATCTGAATAAAACTTATTCCTACTTACTCTCTCCTATGTTCTTATGTGTGCAATGCATTCATGTATGACTTGAAATGAGAAAACTTCCCTGCTTTTCAGAATGTCTGAAAATGACAGAAAATAGAAAGTTACTATGCCGTATGCTTTTACGCCCTTCGGCTACATAAAAATTCGTCGCAAAAGTCTTTTGACATTCTCTTTATTATTTCTTTCTACTGTTGAATCTGACATTTCATACTTACATGAAATTTGACGTATATTTACATAAGTTCTTTGCTTCCTCAGAGGCATAAAATAAACTTGCCTTCTGGCATAGCCCGCTAGCCTACCCAAGAAGAAAAATTGTATATAGTTTATATATAGTGTGGAGTTTTATGTGTAATATTCATTTTTGTTATACAAACAATGTATAAAACAACCAAATACTATAAATAATACTTCACATTATATATAAACTATATATAATAATCCCATCTAGGCGGTTTTACACTATGAAAAATTAAACAAACGTAACCGTTCTAATATCCGCTTATAGCAATTATATTATCTGATTATTATTATATATTATATTATATTATATTATATTATATTATATCATATTCCAAACAACCGAAGATGTTATTTTCAACAAATTAGAGTTCATAAATGAAGGGTATATCGTGAAAAGGTCAATTTACCCAGGTGGAAAAATTATACAGTTTATATATAGTGTGAAGTTTCATATATAATATACATTTGTTTTATACTATACTTCACACTATATATAAATTATATATAATATTTCCGCCTGGGTATGAGTCTCGAAAATACGAACAAATGCTTTATATACAATACTGTTGTACCTCTAACAACAACAAAGTTTTCGTATATAAGTATACAAAAACATTGTATAGAAGTCGCGCACAAGTACATCAGACACAGTGTACTGTTACATTTCTAATATTAAACATTCAACAGTAGGTCGATTAATGTGTCTCGAAGATACGAACAAATAAAACAGATTGAGTATTACTATATTTCATAGGAAAGAAAGCTTTCTCATGTAAATAAATTAAAATTTGTATTTATAAATTTCTACATGCAAAAAAACACTATAAATTGCATTGTCCATAGTTCTTAAGGTCGAATTACATCGAAATTGTTCAAAAATCTAGATTTAAATATGTACGTCATTATTGACTATTATATAACTATACCATTGTTATTCACGTAAATATTAAACAACTAAATAATACTGTAAATTCTTCAAGAACTCTCTTATAAAAACTCTTTCTTACATTACATTAAAAAAGTTATTTTAAAGAGAAATCATTAAAAATTTCCCAGATTCATTTTAATGAGTACACGTATACTCGTATAGATAAACTTTACGGATAACTACGCATAAAATGTTATTAAAAATTGAAATAACAATTATTAATGACTGAAATTATAGATCATTTAAAATATTTCCTACCTCATCTAATATCGCAAAGAATTGGCAAACGTCCAGAGAACTGAACCTTAATTACCAAAATACAGGGTGTTCAAAAAGTTCCCGTACTTTTTTCCAGCTATTATTTTTCCTTGTCATTATGAATTTTTGTTTGTTCCAATGGTTTTATTGAATTCCTCGTGTAATTTTGTCTTTAAAGAATGTTATATTCGCTTCTTAATTTCAATTACGTGTGTGCTATGGATCGTAATTCTACAACACTTTTACAAGACTTCTACAATACAAGCGCAAGGTAAAATTGCAAACATGGTATTGGAATGACGAAATTGAACGAAATTGAAATACATGTATTTTAGTTGTTGTAAATCGTGAAGTCACCGCCCAGCATGCTAATACATGTAACATTCAACACTCAAGGAATTCACGGAATTCCTTTCAATAAAGAAATTCACGAAATCTATGGAATTTTCGGAATTCATGGAATTTACGGAATTTACGGAATTTACGGAATTCACAGAATTCAAAGAATTTACGGAGTTCATGGGATTTATCCAATTCATGGAATAAAAGCAGTTCAAGGAACTCACGGATTTCATGGAATTCAATCAATAATTTCTTTTATGGTAATTATAAAGGGCTACTGCCCGATTACAAGGGGGTGGTACATCTTTTTTAAAAAAAATAAAATAATTAAATTCTTACTTTTTAGCTAATGCTGTAGATGGTATCCGCTAAACTCCGCTCTTTACAATTTACTGGCTTTAATCTCAATTATAAACAAGCTGGACATTCCAGAATAAAGTGCCTTAATGAGTCTCTCTTATTCAAATTGCGCATCAAAGAAACACTCTCCGAATCGAATACATATCTTTGTTTATCCAAGGAGATTCTAGCGGTTGCAGTGTTACTTAATCTAAGTTGACTAAAGAGTCCTAGTTTATTAATGTTTACACTTTTTACTAAGTAATCATTTGATGAGACAATGTCTTTATAAACACTGGAGAACTTTAAATTCTGGGCTGCTAGGATATCATTACTGCTAAGATTCTCTTGAAATTTATTCATTATCTCATCAAAAAATTCTTTAGCAATTTCGGGATTCTGGCTAACAAGCACATGTTTAAACCCTAGCTTTGACAGAATATTCTCTATCTGTGAGGTCCAACTCTATTTAAGTGAGTTTCGCTGAAGTAACCTATTGTAACATTTTTTTGTCAATCTATTCTCGGGCATTTCGAGCAACTTTATCCACCATTTTAGTGCTCTAGCTATGCATTCGTACTCTAACTTCAACCTGTTTGTTTGTAACCTTATTATGTAATTTAGTGTGCTGTGAGGCAGGTTCAATACAGATTTAAAGTATTTACTTTGAACAATTTTTTATGTCATCGAGATACCCCAGTGACCAGATTTCCGCGCCATAAAGTAAAGTCGCTGATGTTAGCGCATTGAATAAGTGGTTTGCTGATACTATATATCTTGGCTTTGCTCGAAATAAAACTTGTTTGGAGGTACCTGATGCTTCATTTGCTTTAATTATCTGTTGTTCTATATTTCCTCTGAACACAACAGAGGCCTTAAAGATATGACCCAGCTAACAGTACTTTCTAACGACCTCAACTTCCTCTCCACCGAAAAAAATTTGCCACTTTTTTTATTCTTTGCGCTTTTATGGAAAGCTTCTATCTTGGTTTTTGCCACGTTTTCAACTAGATCGTTGATTTCGCAGTATTTTTCTAATATATTTAATTTTAATTGTACCTCCATAGGAGACTCGGCCAGGATAATGATATCGTCCGGAAATTCCATTAACGATACCTCAAGGATTCCTCCCAATCCTACTCCCTCTGCTCCATGTTTTCTAAAAAATTCTTCAACACTACTCTCTGTTTTTGAACCTATTCAGCCCCTCCGTTACCTCATCGAGCCCTATTGGTCTGACCAATTCCGTGTTTTAACTTCTATATTAAAAAACAAAAAATTAGAAAAAACTACCCTTGGGAAACTGGCTTCATAATATATCTCCGACTCATTAATTTTGATTGCGCAAGATTTTAATTCTCTGCTCTTATGGTTTTTGATTGTCATCCAGAATCTTTGTGAATTTTGTATGTTGGGAAGAACCTCTACATCCCTCTCTGTAAATTCTTTTTTCTTACTTTTAATCAAATCATTATGACAAACTTTTGCCTTGGTGTACTTCTCTAAAACGGAATCCCCAAAACCCTCAGATTTATCTTTTTTAACAGATTATTTAGATTAACTTTAGAATCTTTATATTGCTCGTACTGCCATTCTTTGTTATATAAATATTTACCCTTTGCGTTAACTTTTCTTATTTTACAAGTGTCTGCGTTTACTGCGGTCACTTTCATTGCTGTTTCTAATCTTAAGCTTTGGTGATCGATTGAGTTATTGTTATATACAGTGATTTCAAGGTTCTTAAGATATGAACTAAAATTGTCTACCCTTTCAGACTTCCAAACATAGACCTCGCTTAACTGAATCTCATTTTTTGAAGATTTATTTCTATGAGTTACTTTATTTCCTATGGATTGTTCGTTTATTTGAAATTCAATTGTACTAGGTTAGTACTTTGTATGAATAAGATATGAAATTATCTTACTGTTTGAAAAAAATTTAGATATGCTAAGTTAATCCAAATTAAATCTATGGTGCTTTTTCCCGATTGCCTGGGAAATGTTGAGCCAGGCGGCGAGTCTCCCACTGACCTACCATTAACCAACAAAAAGCCCATAGACTACATGACACCTGTTAAAAGCCTACCTCGATGATCCACCACAGGATCACTACTTACTCGGTGACTAGTCAAAGCAGAGTGCTCTGTGACAGAATAGTCCAATTGGTTAAGTTCCCCTATCCTAGAGTTAAAATCCCCGCCAATTATACAAGGAGCGGTATTGCCATTAACTGGAAGATTACGTACAGAGTCTGTAAACATGTCCATTATAAACTCAGAGTCCAATTTGGGCTTCCAATTCATAACACCCACTATAAGAGTTAAATTTCCCATTTGTAATTTAACCAATATCCACATATTTGTGATCTCAATTATTTCTAAAAATTAAAATTCCTTGATAATAAAAACAACAATACCTCCACTCGCTCTACCGACACTGTGATCTCTTCCCGCTGGACTCTGGATTGCTTTATTACCATCAAGGAATTTTGGGTTCTTCTCCATAATTATTGATATCCAAGTTTCAGTGATTCCAATTATATCATATCCGACTAAAAATTCTTGCTGGTTCCGATCTAGTTCAAATACATTCCTGAGGCCATTTACATTCCAAAACAGCAAATTAAAGCAGTATGTGCTCTCCGTCAACTTTCTTCTCCGTGGATGATTGTTTGGATGGTGAGCTGGTATCCTGCCGGAAAGACTTACTCCCCTGATTGTTTTCTTCTGCTTTGCGAGATATTAATTTGTCCATTCTGTTTCTCATCTGTTCATCCCGTTTCTTAAAATAATTCCTTTTTTGGTTTTATTCCAGTTCCTTCTTCGTTTTCTTGAGTATTTACAATATCTTCCCTTTCTAAATCTTCTATGTCGTCGTTACTTCTATTTTCTTTTCCGAGTCTGTTGATAGAATAAAACGTTTAACCTCCTCGATGTAATAGGTTTTCCTTCTATTAGCAGGTTCTCGTCCCTGGTTTTAGCATCGATCTCCATCTTTCTGAGCTCTTTGAGAAGTGGTGACAGCTTTTTTCTTATTTTTACTGTCCCTTTGCTGTAATCGTTTGCGATAAAAATCCTTATCCCCTTGAGTTTGTACTTTAACCTCATAACTTCCTATTTCTTGAGCAGTGTAGCAAATCAAAGGAGAACTGCGGCACTTGAATTCGCTGTCTCTTGTATCAGAATCCTGGCGTAATTAATATGTGAGTTCTCAATTTCCATCTCGAGTTTGTCTTTAATAAATATAAGTATGTGATCTACTAGCTTGTTCGGATTGGTAGAGACATCCAGCCCGAATATGATAACGTTGTTTCTTTTACCTGCCTTCTCATTTCTTTGCCTGATTACTTCGATTTGGCCTTTCAGACGTTCATTAAACATTAGCAGGCCTTTATTTCGTTTTTGTTGTCTTCAAATTCGCCTATCAAGGGCTGCATCTCTTTTTTTACAATTTCGTGGACCTTATCTGCAATACTGTTTAGGATTGAGTTTTTCCAGGATTCAAGTACTCCTTCAAACCACAAGACTGACATTTTCTCTAGCTTCGTGTTTTTATCGATGCTATCTGCCATCTCTACTTGATCAGCCAGAATTTGCAGTACGGAGCAAAGGTGGCTCCAGCCCAAATTTGACGTCACCCGACTCAATTAATTCGCAATGCAGGCAAACACGACTCGGATTTTTCTAGTTATTTTAGTAAAATTAGTACACAGCACAAGTAAAACACCACTTCTGACGACCATGAGCACACACTTTTTTGAAGATTCTTATAGCTCCTTGTCAAATTTGGGTAAAACTACTAGATTTCGCTACGAAAGGCAGATCGAAACGACACGCGTCTACTCTTGACTACGCTACAGCAGCGCCCTGAATTTCATGGAATTCTATTTCATTGAATTTTATTAACTCATTTAATTTCATGAATATCTTGAATTTCGTGTATTCCACGATTTTCTCGAAGTTCACGAAGTAGCTTAATTCCGTAGATTGCTTGAATTAAGTGAATTCTATGAATTCCACAAATTCCGGGAAATCCAATAATTCAGCGATTTTAAGGAATTCTGTGTATTTCATGAATTCCGTAAATTCTATCATTTCCTTGAATTCCATGAATTCCATAAGTTCCATGAAATCCCTTAATTTCATAAATTCTGTGACTACCGTGAATTCTTCGGATTTCGATAATTCCGTGAATTCCTTCATTTTGGGGAATTCTCCCAATTCCGAAAATTGTGTGAATTCCTTTAAGTCCCTGATGCTCTTGAATTCCGTAAATATTATAAATTGCGTGAATTCCTTTAATTCCCTGATGTTTTTGAATTCCATAAATATTATAAATTCCGTGAATTCTGTCCATTACATGAATTCCGTAAATTCCATGAATTTGGTGAATTCCATGTATTCAGTAAATTTCTTGAATTCCGTGAATTCTGTACATTCTTTCAATGTAAATTCCATGTATTCTGTAAATTCCTCAAAATTCTGGGAAGTCTGTGAATTTCATGGATTCCTTGAGTTCCGTCAATTCCCCGATTTTCTTGAATTCCGTGAATTTCGTCAATTGCGTAAATTGTTTAGATTGATCCAGAATTCTCGTGCTATTTATGTAAATAACACGTTCGTTCCGCAACACTGCTCCGACCCAGGTTCCTGATTATTCTTCCTAGCAATCACCCCAAGTGAAGATCCTCACAAAGTCGTTATGTTAGGTCCCCACTTAAGTCCATTAGGGTCCAAGGTCTTATATTTCAGGCGTCATCGTTCATCTACTGACACTCTTTTTATTAAATATTTGCCGCAATACTTTTCTGTCCTGGATTATTTCTCTAGCTTCTTTCACACATTCTAACCATTCTTTTTGCGGTCTGCCTCTGGGCACACTGTCATTTACTTTACCTTGATACACTTGTTTCGTCAGTCATTCACTTGGCATTCTCTCAACATGAATCTCCTTTCAATTGCGTTAATTTTACTCTTATCTTTTTTTTGATAAGTCCGTGTCTCGTTACCGTATAGTACAGTCGGTTAAAATATATAATTATGTTTTGCCATTTTAGATTTATTTGATATATTTTTACTTCTGATAAGGGGCCTAGCTCTACCAATAACCTTCTTACCTTCGTTTATGCGCCTATCTAATTCTTCATCAATCTTCCCGTCCCTAGTAAATAAGCTAGCAAGGTATATAAACTTATCAACTTGATTAATTCTATCATCATATTATAAAATATTGCATAGTATTTTCACACTCTTTCCTTCGAACACCATATTTTTTGTTTTATTTGCTTTAATTTTGAGGCCCATGCTCTTCAAGCTTACGTTCAGTTTATTTGACATCCTTTGTAAGTTTTCGATTGACTCTGCCATAACAACCTTATCATCTGCGAAAGCTAAGCCACGTATCCTCACTGTTACTTGAATAAGACCGAAAGAGTCACTCAATTTCCCATTTAATCTTACACTCGCTTTGCTACCCGTATATATTAGTTTTATAGCTTGTAGGATCCATCCATTGACTCCATACTATTTCAGGACTTCCCAAAGTTCACTTCTCTCTACCTTGTCAAAAGCTTTTCCTAGGTCAACGAATGCACAGAAAACTTATTTTCCTACTCTAAAGCTTTTTTTTGTAATTTACCTTAAGCTAAATACCATATTTGATCCGTACATAACTTTCGTGTCATAAACCTACTTTGTACCCCCCAAATTTCTTCTTCTATTATTTTCATAGTTCTAAGAATAAGTATTTTTGAGTATAATTTACTCACGGTACTTATTACGATTACCTTATTTTGTAAATCTATTCGCACAATCGGTTTCTGTAGGTTCTCATTTTTTTCGCGTATGTTTTGTTTTCTTTGTTTTCTTTGTTCTCTTTTCTCTCCATTCCCAACCTAAGCTAATTTTAGAAATCGGAAGGTAATGAACAGTATTGCATTCAGAACCTCTCATGACCCTTGTATCTTTGACTAACTCTCTTAGTCTTTCATCCGTAACAAGAAAGTCAATTATACTGTGGCTATTTCCTTTAGAGCAACTGTACATGTGGATAATTTTATGCCTAAACCAAACATTTGTATCAAACAGGCCCCTTTCTAAGCATGGACCAAATAATTGACCTCAGTTAGTTTGTTCTTGGATCCTCAAAATTACCTTGTACTCTTTCTGTATCCCGATTTTGGACGCCCACCCATCCGTTCATGTCTCCTAGCAGAATTATTCTTTCGCATAAATTCCTGGATTTTCGTAAATTCTCTGATTTTCTTCCGTGAATTCCGTAAATTGCGTGTCTTTTGTGAATTGCACCATTTGCGCGAATTCCATTAATTCCATCAATTCTGTGAAGTCCATGAATTTCTTGTCTTTCATGGATTCCTTGTCTTTCGTAAATTGTTCAGATTCCGTAAATTCCTTGAATCGCGTGAATTCCTGCATTTCGGTGAATTCTTTGAATTCCGTGAATTCCCCCATTTTTGTAATTCCGTGAATTCCATAAATTGCGCGAATCACGTGAATTTTCTGATTTTGGTGTATTCTGTAAATTCCGTGAATTCATTGAATTCCTTGAGTTAATTAGAAACGTTGAATTCATTGAATTCGTTTGAATCCGTGAATTCCATGAATTTCTTGAATTCTGTCAATTCTTTGAGTTCCGTAAATTCCATGAATTCAGTGAATTCCTCAAATTCTGTGAATTCTATGAATCCTTTGAATCTCATGAATTTCTGGTATTCCGTGTACATCGTGAACACCTTAAATTCCGTGAAATCCACGAATTTCTTAACCCTCTACCGCCCACAGTGACATGTATGTAACGTTTGGAAGACTTGAGTTTTTTTAAATATGACTTTGAGAAGAACAGCAATTTTTAACGCAAGGATTTACATGAAATTCAGGACGGTAATAAGCTAGAATTTTAGTTTTGTATACACCCCGCCGTAGGAATAATATGCCTAAATATTTCAAAATTCAGAAAAAAAGCAAGTTTAAAGGGCGGCAGGAGGTTAAGTTCCATGAATTTCTTGAATTCCATAAATACGCGGGTTATATGCTATATATTAACAAAAGTTTTGGCTTCGTTCAAAATTTTTTTTTGTCAGGAAAAAGTGCTCTGAGAGATGATTTACATTTTTTTTAATTTTTCGTTTTAACAGGTGTAGAGATATCCAGCCGCAAGTATGATACAGAAGTATTACTGGCCACTGGACTTCTATTATAAAATTCCATTACATGTGATTCATCATACCGATTTCAGCATTTGGTAACTTTAACATTATGTACTGTAGCCTTACCTTACGTTTCGGAAATAAACTTCCAATGCATTTAGTGGAAGTTTCCAACAGAAATTTTTCAGAGT
>NC_046660.1:103370535-103374147 GCF_010883055.1 Belonocnema kinseyi | reverse complement strand
GTATTGATTCCGTTACAGACTGTAACCACCTATCTCACGGTCGTGAGACGTGGTTGTGGCTGAAATTTTACCGCGATTTCGCTGGGAGCGGGTGCAATTTTTAGATTAGCACCTGCTCCCGGCGAAATCCTGCGGTTGTCCTCATGACAAATTTTTAATTATAAAATCTGCATGCTTCGATTAAGTAAATGCGGATGCATTGAAATAGAATTGTGAATCCCGTGTCAGATAAATGTGACCTCTCTTAACGTAAATCGATTTCATTAAGTCTTTCAGACGTGAGGCGAGTCTTTTATGTCGACTCATTTGTCGCTTCTACGCTTTGCTGCCAGTACATACACAACGCATGTTCACAGCTATACATATATACGAATATATGCTGTTTACAGGCACTCGACAGGACTCTCCGTGGTTTCGTCCGCAAAGAGGTAGGACATTCGTCTCGCATGCTCTCGTGGTATAAACGTATACGTCTACTTTGATTGATTGACCGGCGTAAAATATCGCTCCCTATCCTGTATAGTGAATACCCACATCTGTCGTCCACAGCTTAACCCAATGTCGCAATTACATTTTTATTTAGGAAATTCTTTGGAACCTTATATTTCGAATTCCAAACAAATTTGTATAATAAAGTAGCAATTACACGTGCCTTAAAGCGTATGAAAAACTTCTCATTGGCAATTAATAATACATAAATATGAAACAAGATAACTGCGATTTCTATTTTTAATCATTTAATAATTTTTTAAAATATATACCAAATTTAAAAGGCATTATTTTATTTTTGATGTGAAATTTAGTTGCTTTTGCACATGTCTCTATGGAAGGGGGATGGAAAAATCGGAAAGCTATCTTAAAAATATTCAGTTGCTAATGCTTTTTTGGCATTTTGCAAGTGTGCAGAATTTCAATCTATACTTTATTACGTACCTAGGATTCACACATTCTCTTTATCTGAGCCTGATTTATGCAAACATACGAGGGTAGAATTACTTTTCACTCCTTGTTACATACAATACTTTATGTAACAAATGTACGATTTACAAGTTTATCACGTCTGACATTTGAGATTAGGTTGTTGCTTTCGATTCCTTTAGACAAATTTAGATCCTTTCAAATTCTTTTAACTTTCTTCAAATCTTCGAAATTTCTCTGAATTCCCCGATATATCTGAATTTATATTAATTCACTAAGAATTACCTGAATTCCAAGGGCTAACCAATAATGTAAAATTTTTTGGAAGAATTGACCAAATTCAGTGATATGCAGAGAATTTATAATATTTTAGGAATTCAGATAAATGCAGAAAAATAAAAGGAATTTAAGTAATACAAAGAATTCAGAATATTGAAGTAATTAAGAAAATTTAGAGAATGCTCAAATTTGTCAATTTCTTGAACACTCCCAATTCAAAAAATTGAATCAATTTATGATGTTTGGAGAATTAAAGGGCTTTCAAGAAACTCCAGGAATTTCGGAAATTTAGAGAATATTCATAAGTTTAGAGATTTCATGTTATTTCAAATATTGCCGGAATTCAGGTCCATTATTCGTATTCTATCAATTATAAAAAAAAGATGAATATAAAAAACTAATGTTTCAGAAAACTTCTTAAAAAATGCATCATTCTTCAATGTCTAAAAATTTTAAAATTGCTTTCTTTTGTTGAGTTATTTAAAAAATAATTTATTTATTCCTTGCAGAGTAAAAATACGCAATGCAAGGTTCACATCCAAAGTCTTAAAGTTTGAGTTAAATATGTTTCTCCTTGTGTTTTATTTAACATTTTATATGCATTTCAATCTTCTACTTACGAAATGTAATTATATAACATTTTTAATGGGTTTTTTAACGATCTGGTCAAGAAAATATGACAGACTTTTAAATCCTTTCAAATCTCTCTTCAAAGTACATATATGACTAAGTATAACTACGTACACGGAGAAACTTTTAGTTATAAAATTTTATAGTAAAATATTTATTTCTACAATACGACAATAGCAAGCACAGATATAGAGTCACTATTGCAAGCATTACTATTGTGAATATCAAACTCTTAAAGCTACTATGCTTATTAAAATATAAAATAAATTATTAAATATTTGCACTTATACCAAAAGAAACTTTCTATAATCCCTAGGACAGACAGTGAAGTTTCCAAAACACAATAGTAAAGACATTCTCTCTATGTACATTCTACGCATTTCTAATTTTCCCCATAAAAAATAGGAAAAACTGCCATGGTCGACAGAGCAAAATAAAAATAAATTAGCATTCACTTAACGCACTATACATTTTATGCATTAAACATACAATTAGATATTTATATTTTATTCTAAGCTGAAAGAGAAAAAAACCTTGTTAGAAGAAATCAGCCCTGGCGGGAATTGAACACCGATCTCCGGGGCAGCAGAACGGAGATATTTTTTCCTATGATAAAACAAATTATAAGGTTTAGTAATTTTATCATCCTCATGAACTTCGGCGCGTGTAATGACGTCATTTGGTACTGAATCGCGAAGCACTACATTCAATTGTTTTCCTATCATTGCCCCTTCACATTGAAAATGATAATTTTTCTTGCATGTTTTGCCATTTGTGTTATTTTAACTGATAGTTATTGCAACATCGGTTTTATCATTTAATTTGTGAATATCACTTTTTTCAACTTTAATCTGCTATAAAAAATATGACATTTTCTAACTATAACTGGCAATTATCAGGTTTGTGGTATATTTATCAATGAAATGGAAAATGTATTTCTTCGTAGGATTGCGGCAGTAATACTATTTTCTCGGCTATATCCTAGATTGCCATCGAACTATTGTAAATATCAATATTATAATGCCAAATTTTATGAACAAGAGTTTCTCCGTGTAGCTGGGGGATTCCCCTGCAAATTGCGCTGTACAACATAATGCGTAACTTGATTATTAAGCTGCTCTAATAGGATGAAACCATTCAAATAATCTCCTATTGAAATTCGGTAGGGTGAATTAGGTATAATATACAATGTATTGTATTATAAATAAAAGGTTTAAAAAACCACCACAGAGTCCCCACTTGGAGCAACCATCATCTAAAAATGACTCCGCTCCCAGTAGAACTGCGGTAAATCACACCTATGGCCAAGTTTCACGACCTTCAGATGTTTGGTCACGGGCCACAATGAAATCATAACTATAGGCCGGCAAAACCTTTCGCATGGCTTGAGGGCATGAGGCAACCCAAGGACGACAGCTTTACGTAAAAATTTTAAGAATTGAAAAACAATTTAATCACAATGAAAATTTTCATTCTTTAAAATGAGATGCAACAGATTTCACACTGGCAGTTGTCGATACACGAAAACCCAGGGTATCAAAGCGTAGCATACAGTAGATAACTACTTTAAGCGACAAATGAAAAATAATCATTTTGGAAGGTTTTTATGTGATGTTTTAACTCAATGTGTTATTTGTCATATAATACTGATTATTTATTTGATTTTTTAACTTAAAATTAATCCTAATAACAATGGCATAAGTCTCGAAACAAAAGATAGGCAAGTAGCTTAAAACTTTGAAGTTATTGGATTTATAAAGTATACATTTTTTTCATATAAAGGAC
>NC_046660.1:103360381-103370435 GCF_010883055.1 Belonocnema kinseyi | reverse complement strand
GATAAATAATTATTGAATATGTTGATATAAATTGGTTCGAAAAATTCCAATAATAAGTATTTAAATAAGAAAAAAATTAATAGTATTTTAAAAGATTATAGTTTTTTCTAAAATCGAAATATCATCTGAACATCATTAAGAACTGCACGCGATTTCAAGTGGAGAGCTTGGCTACGTATTTTCACGTATAATTGGAAAAAATTGAAATTCACTTTCATATTCATTAAAACTTTTGTCAAAGTTCTTTTTATATTTTTTGTATTGCATATATACTGAAAAAAGTGTTTTGTATTTTATGAAAAAGGATTGCATGGCATCAACTACAAAGCAAACAGTTTTTTTCTGCCGCATACTTTTTCATATTTTCCGTTTCCGTATTTAATACAGAAATTCTAACTAATTTTGCAAAAAAGTAAAATAGGATGACAAAAGTCTAGTACGACGATTTTCTACCTGCAGAATAACTTTTTCAAGAATAAAGTCAAGTAGCAACGTATTATGAATAAATATAGCCCAATCACAACTCAAAATTTTCAACCTTCCATTTTCAGTCAGCGCCTGCATTCATTACTCATATTTATTCTGCATAAATCCCATCCATAAATTCCTTCTCTTTTTAAAATATTTATCTAGAAAACTCTTCTAATGAATTTCACGAATGCACACAAAATTGCATGCTTTAATACTTGACGCCGCGGGCTATCAAAGGATATTTCAAGAAGGTTGCTAATTAAACCCTTAGATACATTTGAAGGCGATTTTACAAGTTCGGTTTGAACAATTTCGATTTGAAGAAAATTAGAAGAAATATTCCCTAATCCAACAATATATTTAACAGACATAATTAATTTTAAACACGTTAAGAACTTTTTTGATTTGAAAATTTGTACATAATTATGTTTTTATTTTCATTTTCCAGCTCCTGAACGGGTCTTGCGGTTATCGCATTCAAAGATTGACGAAGGGACAAATCAGGTGACTGTCAGATGTGTGGCTGAAGACGTGTATCCTAGGCCAACTATCATTATTCGCCAAGACAAGTGAGACACGTTCACTCTTCATTGAGAAATTTAAAATTATCCCTTTAGATTTCACACATTACTTAAATGCAGAATCTTCCATTCCGTTATAAGTTGAGCCAACAATTTAATCTAAAATTTCAATTTGATTTACCCAAACTTATGTTATAAAGCCTTTTGTCTTTAGCTTTGCAGACGTATTAATAAAGCGATCTTTTCATCAATTAAGTTTTCCTTACAATTTCTTATTAGTTTCATGGAAGAATTAACGATCATTGACGCGAATCGAAAGTATTATATAACTTTAATTATCCAAGGAGAATTATCGAAGTTCATGGTTCTGGAAATATTCGTGACTTCTTAATTAAAGCGCGTGAGATTCAATTAAATATTACATTCTCACAAAAGAATTGTTTTAGTTAGAAGACCAACATTAGGTACTTTAAGATATAGATGAAGATCTGCGCACGATAAAACATGAAAGACTGTCGCCTTCTGTCCGCAGAGTTGAAACTTATCGTCTATGTAGAAATTGAATGCACTGTCCTATGAAAAATCAGCCTCTTAAACTTTGCTCAAAGTTACATAAAAATACGTATTTCCCTTTAGATTCATTTCTCATTCTCCTTCTCTATCTTCCTAAATTATATATCTTTCCCTCTTTTCCTTTCTATCTATTTATATCAGCACTAAACGCGATAAAATTGACAACATTTTTCTGCTTTTTGTTGCAGAGAGCCAATCTCGGGGTTAAATTTCTACTATAAAAATAATACTGATGGGCGGATGAATGTCCAAGCCGTTGGAGTTTTAGATGTGGACAAACTACAACTGCCTATCATTTTACAGTGTGAGGTCCTCATTCGGGAGGCCAATTACTCTTCCATCCAAGAATACATTTATAATGGTAAATAAAATATTGAATCAGAGATTTCACAAATCACTGTAATATAAAGATACTAATTCTGAAGATAAAGTGTACTCGTAATTCTGAAATAGCTCGAAATTTAACTTAAGATTGCATTTCTCCAGGAAGAAAATAAAATGAGAATTTCAAGATACATTAGTATATATTTACTGTCTTTCATTATAATTATAAGTACTTGAGTAAACTAATGCCTTCTTTTAGTGAACTTTAGTATTTTCTGATATTATAATTACATTCTTGATGCAATGGATTAATATAACAAAGTGTTTCATCCCAACATTCGAGATGAGTAGTTAAGTATTTTTCATTAGCTCGGCTAGTTTTTCCAAGTTTTCGGGACGACTAGTCTTTCCCTTTTTTCAACTCCCCTAATTTTTTGGGACATCTATACATAGCTTAAATATATAACATTTATAAGAGACTTATATTAACTAAGTTGAGAATGAATGCCTATGCAAAAAAATTTCAATTGGGACCCCGACTAAGGTCCCGCAAAAGTACTGAATGTGAAACAAATCAGTAGGTGTTTAAGTACCAATTTTTATTAAACAATAATAAAAGCTCAAATAGAGAAAAACCTGCTAGAAAAGTTTAGTTTTATTGTTGTTGAAATTTTAACAAGGGTTGATGACATTTATGTCCCAAAAAAGTATTATTCAAACAGGACCAAAGTAACAAGAATGTTTTAAGTATTTCCCGTTTCACTAGGTCTTTTTTAGGACAAAAGTACCAGGGAATTCTCATTTATTTTTGTTTGTTTGTTAAGCAGGACTTTTTAGGAAAGAAGTATAAAAAACCTCTGTTTTATACTTTTCAAAATTGTCACAAGCCTTGAATAATTTTTGAGTCAAAACTGCACGGAAAAAACGATATCGCATGAATTTCAATATTTACCGTAATTCCTGCGTTATATATCATAATTATCGCATTAGAATAGCGTAAAATCGTGATATCGTAAATTGCAAAATTTTACATTATATTATTATTTTATTATATTATGTATACAAGGGTTCTAGTAATGGCCAAGCGATGTTAGTAAATTATAATGTCGTAAAAAGCTCCGGAACCTGCTTGTACGTTATTATATTGCGCTTTATTTCAATATAGAGGTTTTGCTATATCATTGTGCGACATATTTTTCTCCGTGTGTTAGAAAAAATCTATATAATTTTTATTTAAAATTTTCACAAGCAAGACTTGAATTTATTTTTCAGAAAAGTCCTGATAAAATTTAAATAAAGTTACTAAAATGTTCGAAATACATGAGCATGATTTTTGATGAGAAGAACTTTTTTAGAAGATAATCATTGAGAAAGTCTCATTCATAGTTTTTAATTTTACAGGTACTGAATATAAAAAAAAGAATATAAAAATAATGGATTGGGAGTTTTCCTATACTTTATCGTTTTCTCAAAAGGAAAGCATTGATGATTATCTGTTTAGTTTGTTAAAAAGAGTTCTGGTGAAACGGTACATACTTTGAAGTTTTTAAAGTACATTATTCTTATTTCAGTAGTACTGTTTTGGGAGAAAAATATCACTGGAACGTGTAAAAAGTCAAAAACAAAAAATCAATTGAAACGTATCTAGTACAATTGTCAAAACAGTTATTTAGGGCTTGTGAACATTTTAAAAGAATTTAGTGGAAGTCTTCCGATATTTTTGCCTGAAAAAGATCGTAGTGAAACAGGACATATTTTAAACACTTTTGAAACTTAATTTCTATTTTAATAGTATCTTTTAGGACATAAATATCATAAGTAGTTGTGAATTTTCTAAATTTAATTTATTTCGTACTATTGGTGAAAAAATAATTCAGAACTTATGAAAATGTAAAAATAATAAAGTGGAACTTTTTTGGTACTTTCCTCCGAAAAAGGCCATAGTGAAACGGCACATATTTTTTTTTTGGTTTATCATGATAATGAGAAAAATTTAGTTTTATTTGAAAAACGACTTTCGCGGATTTCACAAAATGTCCACGCTTTAATGCTTCCTGAGTACAAAAATTTGTTTTTACGCTTGTGTCTTTCTTTCGTCGTTGTCGTCGTTGCCCGAGTTGTCAACGCCAGCTATTTTAGACAAAATTTCAACCCAAGAATTTTAAAATTTTCATGCAGTTTTTTAAAAATGCAATCAGCTTATGCATGGCTATGTGTAATACTCGGATACTTGAATCATTTATCTATTCATATTTTTCGATAGAAAGAAAATTGTCAGAGTTATAGCATTTAAAGAAAGGAAAATTACAATTTTATGCCAAAAAAGAAACGACACGAAAAAATTTCAAAAAAGAACAGCATTGCTTTTTTAAAGCACTAAAATATCTTTGTAACCATTTTTTTAAGAACTGAAAATTCAAATTCTGATTGCACACAAAATCATGAAAAATTCCATTTTACAGTCAAGCTATGCAAGATAAAAAGAGACGATCAGACACAAAATTTACCCTTGAAAAAGATCTACAAATTTGTTATAAGAAAATTTTTGAAAGTACACGTAGTTTTTGTCTTATTTGTAAGAAGCAAATTTGAAAACAAAGAAATTAAATTTTTAGTATAATATTTTTAGAATAATTTTTTGATGGGATGCGTAGTTTTTGTTTGAATCGTAAAAAATAACATTAAAAATTAAAAAATTAAATTTAGAGAAAATGGCACA
Source organism: Belonocnema kinseyi (assembly GCF_010883055.1). Taxonomy (NCBI): domain Eukaryota; kingdom Metazoa; phylum Arthropoda; class Insecta; order Hymenoptera; family Cynipidae; genus Belonocnema; species Belonocnema kinseyi. The sequence continues at coordinate 103,365,827 of NC_046660.1, read as the reverse complement.
AGTTGCAATTAAATGTTTAATACTATTTTTTTAATAAAACGTGCCCATTTTTAATTATAAAAACAAGACAATGAAAATACGCATCTTTCAATACTAACGCATATTATGAATGGTAATATTATAAATTTATTGGAACGATACATTTTTAGGGTAGCTGATAATAAAAATTTGTAGAAAATAAAGAGGAAACATTGAATTGATTATGACAAATAACATTTATACATTTTTTTGCAATATCTAAAGTAGCAGTAACAGTCCGAGTTAAAATGATCTAGAAAAGTTCATATTGTGATAAAAATCTAGTGCGAAGAATGAGGAGCGTGATGAAAATGTGTTCTTCAATGTCGAAGGAGCTTTAACAAAAAAGAGAAATCACAATCCCCAAATCACAGTCGATGCTTTGACTTTTAATTTTAAATAATATTTGAACAAATATGGGAAAAATAAAAAAAACCGAGCGTAAAGTGCGAGATACATATATATTGTCGTGTATGAAGCGCGAGAACCAATAGTCGCACGCTCTAGGTGAGTTCCAACTTTTTAGCGAAGCGAGCCGCGCGCGTAGCAAGCGATGAGAACATGCCTGCGCAGCGGGAAGATTAATTTTGTTATTTAGTCCTAGTCCAGCACTACTTTTTTGAAAAATAAGTCTGATCAGCATATATTAAAATTTCGAAAAAAGCTAAACTTTTCTAATAATTTCGTCCCTATTCGGACTTTTAAATTTTGTTAGAAAGTTTTTACCTAAGTACTAACTTGTCTCATACCGAATAATTTAGCATGACTTAAGCCAGGATCCCAATGCTACTTTTTTCACTTGAATAATTATAATAATAAAGTACGAAATATTAAGTGAATTTAGGTGAAACATAAGCATGAATAAGTAAAGAGTTTCCGGAATTAAAAGCAACTGATAATTTTAAGGAATAAGCTATGCAGAAATTTAGGCAGAAGAGTCTTTTAAATTTCAAGAAAGTTTAAACTTACAATATAACAATTTCCGTCAGACATGTGAGTGCTAGCGTGATTTATCGAACTCTGAAAAATAAAGCAGTGGTAGGTTTACCAGATCGTAAAAATGTCCGCAAGGTAAAACATGTTTCTCGAGTCAAAGCATAGTGCTCACTCGACCGGCGCCTCCCGCACCACTTTCATCGTCGCACAAGTGTATTTACGCTGCCGCTTTTCCCTCATGTATCTCGTATGCTAAACACATGCATTATACACATAAAGAGTTCGATTGTTTCAAAGCTCGCACGTGTCTAGTGGCAAACCTCTTTTAACCCAAAAGTTAATTATGTGTTTCTTGCTTTTGAATTTCGAAAATGTATAGCGCTAGTAAACCACCATGTTGAAATGTACGTTTTTCAGTACTATTTTATTATTATTCTATTTGTTTCGCCAAACACATCACAATACACCCTTTCTCTCTTTTCCTTCTATAATTTCCTTATCTAGGTTTTTATTCTCTTCTTCAATTTTCTCTTCCTCTGAAAAATGCAATCCTTTCGCATATCTTGATACTTATATTAACTACAAACTTTCGTTTATTTATAGTATGCTATCCGCTTTGTATCATAAATTCTTTTACTTATCCTTATCATTTGTTTCCGCAATCTGCTTCTTCTCCTCCTTCTTTCTTCCAGAAAACATTTCAAAATGTGTATTTTCATCCCGTTTCAAATCATATCTTTACATTTCTGAAATTATTATTCATTACAAGTCTTCTTAACGACTTCCTTGATCCTTTATGATTTTTCTTATTGAAAGCCTTTTTGCTCAAGGTCATTTATCCACATGATCCATTTATAATGGTATTCTTTTTGAGGAACTTTCTATTTCTCATTTCCTGAACATATTTCATCTTTTTTCTGCTTCTCTGTCCTTCGTAGCAACGAACTTGTGAACTCGTTTCTACACTCTTTTGAAACTGTTTTCTATCTAAATATTCTTTAAAATTTCCCATAATCGCTTGCCTTACACTTTTCCTGTTCTTATTTCTCCTTCTCATTAGCACTTCGCTTCCTACCTTGGATTTACTCTCAGTCTCTCATTCACCTGCTTATATTAGCGCTTTGGCTTAGTACTTTCCTTAATTTGTCATCAACATTTCGATATCTATTACTCTCTATCTTAATATTCTTCACTTCTTCAAATATCTTCTGATTTTCCTCCTCCCCCTTTTATAGACATTGTTATATTTTGCCTTCTATTTTAAGTTTTCTTCTTTTCAATTCTTGTGTTATCATTAAATAAACTTTCTTCCAATATCTTATATTACTTATACATATTATATTACTTTAAGCTTACCCTATTTAAGGTACAAAACACAAGACAAAATATTACATGATTACTAAAATATAGTGAGGGGCAGTCAGTGAATTTTGGCGTGCAGAGTATTTTTGAATGAAATGTTATTTCGTCAAAACCAAAACAAACAAAGTTTGTAACTACTCTAACAGCACGGAACCTTCCGCGGGAACCTTCGGAACGTTTGAGGAACGGTCCCTGCGCATGTAAAATGTCCGCCACAAAAAACGTAAGAGGTAGGTCAAGATTGATATCAGTTTATGATATGTATATCAAATTACAATGTAGTATATGTAGAATACAAAACTGAAAAATGACATTTCTTTTGAGATATCTCTTACCGTTTACGAGATAATTTTTGTTAAAAATAACAATAACGGAAGGTTCCCCTCAGGTCCCTGTGGAACGTTCCCAAGCGGCGGACATTTTACACGCTCAGGGAATGTTCACGGAACGTTTCGTATTAGAAAGGATATTTGACAAGCTTTACGACGATAGTAAACATTTTTCCAAAGTGTATTTCCTTTCTATGTATATTAATTAAATAAATACAATTTCTAGTCGGAATTTAAAACCTAACAGAATGTAATAAAAAACAAGTGAGGATCTATGAAGTTCGTTTGGACAGGGATTAGCTTCTAAATTCGCAAGAGAACCGGTTTTTGTTAACTTTAGTTTTGGTTCGCAATGTTGGTAATAAAACCTGAGTATTAATTTGCCAAAGCAGTAACATGCCATTTTTCATTGGTTTTAAGAAAATACTTTGAAATATCCCCCATAGACATATAAGAGTTTGACGTAACATACTTAGAATAGGTCGGTATATATTTTTGTATATATTAAAATGTGTATAAATATAATAACCTTCGATCACCTTTTAAAGTTAGGCTAGTAATCATTATTACGATGTCTTTCGTCACGGAAATATTGAATTTGGTTAACTTTATCGTGTTTAAACAAACTTATTTTCTAAAAATGTTATTGCTATTTTTGTGTTTATAAATTATATTTAAAATTGGAGTTATGAATGAGATTTTTCAAACCTCGTATAATATCAGATTAAAGACGAGTTTCTACAGGAACAAGAATATTTTCTTTAAATATCTATTGGATAACACAGCTGATTTCTTTTGCATCAAAGAAGTTTTTACCCTAAAAAGTACGAAATGTGAATACCGTCTTCACCTCGATAATATATTTTTTTTTTTTTGATTAACTTGTTGCAAAAATTTAAAATACCAGTAATAGAAAGTAGGCAGTTCCACATAAGTGTGAAGTTTTTCTGTACGAGCCAGAGGTGAATCGAAGGGGAAGTTGTAGGCAAATCGTAGACGACCTGTAAACAAGCCGAAAATAAGCCGATGGTAAGTACTGTAAATTTCAAAAGAGTTTCAAGTATCTTCTTTTAGTAACTGTTGCATACGATATTTTTTGTAACAAATTTAGAAAATATTTGATTTGAGAAACAATGAAAACAACTTTTTCAGAAATTTACGATAATTTATTAATATCATGGTAAAATAATCAACAGTTTTGGAAGAAATACAAAAATTTATCAAATTTACGAAAATTTATGAAAAATTACTAAATTATCTGAGATTTTTAGGTGAACAGAAATTTCCAAAATTTTCGGTAATTTATCGGAAATTTTTCGTTATTTATCTGTAATTTATGGTAATTTATCGGTTCTTTATGGTAACTTATCACTTCAAGTTTTTACCAATACTATTCACTACTCACAGTCAGTTTCTCAAGCGTCAGATTTTCAATTTAAGTATATTTTAATTATTAAGCTAAATACATTTAAAATGTTAAAAATAAAATTAATTTTATTTTAATTCATTTTTTTTAATATGATTAAAAACATGTCTTTTAAAAATATTAATTAAAAGTCTTATTAAAATTCATTCAGAATCAAAATGCAGAAGAGCAACAGCAAGAAAAAGTAAGATAGCTGGAAGTGAAAAAGCGAAAATTTTGTGCATGCGTTACAAAAATTATATTTATAAAAATTGTAATAAGCAAAAATGAAAATATAAATGGTCCAGGCAGTGAGAATTGAATACCCAATTTTCGGCTATCAAGCTTAAGCGATATTGCCTCAGCTACCAGCCGATTCCAATTATGTCCCGCCAAACCCTATATATGGCTTGTGGCGGATGTTTAGAAGTCAATTTTCTCAAGAATGGCGAAAATTTGCATATTACTGCTGAGCCAAAGTAGTATTCAGGTAATAAGTTTTCATTACAAAAATTATGAACGGAAGCTGAACTTGACAATTGCCGGCCTCCATTGAAATTATGCAATTATTTTAATTAATATCTCAGAACATCCCGAAATGTACAGTAGGTTCATTCAGATTTATACACTAAAAAATAATAAGATTCCTTTCAATAATGATTTCATCAAAATATGAGAATAGGTATTTTAGATATTCAAAATGAAAATTTTTACCTTCAACAACTATAAATAGAAGCAATATTTTAAAAGAATAGATACCACAGTCGTAAAGCTTGTCAATTTTTTTCCAACCAGTTAGTTACAAACTTTATTTGGTTTGATTTTGTCGAAATAATATTTCATTGATATTTCTACCACATTTCAATAACCCTGCAATATACTGAGTGGCTTTTGCATTTACACCTACAATATGGCCTTATGGTACTACAGTTTACAGCACTTTAAAGAAAATCGAAATATGTTTCTTCTGGTTATTGCACTCAAATATGAAATGGAACACCCCATTAATAAACTTTTAGAAATCTACCACCTTCTATTTTAAATTTCATCAACTTTATCTAACTGTTACTTCTTCGTTTATCACATACAAAAGCATAGTTTCACTGAAACTTTTCGCATACCTTAGACACCTCCCTTTTTATATTTCCCCATTTTTAGTTATCCATCTATTTTACTTCTTTTTTCATTGGCTATTCTTTCCATTTATCATCTATTTCCTTCCACTCATATTTTTCCTATATTTATCCTAAATGAGCGAAAAAGCTTACAGACGACGTGTTTTTTGTATTATATATTTATTGTAAAATGATTTGATGAAACAAATCAATCCTTTCTTCGACCGTTGATATTTATTGATTTCAAATCGTAGATTTCAAATTCTTTATGTCTTACGGTC
>NC_046660.1:103357474-103360281 GCF_010883055.1 Belonocnema kinseyi | reverse complement strand
AAGCTTTAGTAGAAACAATTGTTCTTTGAATTTGGCGGTTTTTAGCGGGTTTTCGAGCGACCCCTCGCGGGAAACGAAAAAACTGATCTGGCAACACTGGTTACAACATTCAGGTAACCATACATACAGACATACAGACAGACAGAAGCGATAAGATTTTATTATTTTCGGATTCAGTGAGTTCCGAAACGAAGAGATCCATTAAACAACAGAGATCGTAAATTTGGACGATTGCATTACACCCTCATGAATGAGAATGTAAAAATAAGAAACCTTTTTAGATCAGTTAAAATGTTATGTTCTCGTTTTTGATCTGAAGATTTAAAATTACTAAGATTAAAAAAATGTCTCTATTTATTCACAATTTATGGCATTTCGCATAAATGCAAAATAATTTTCTGTTTCTTTGATTTAAGCTGAAGAAAGGAGGGTACCGAGAATATATATGTATTTCCGAGACATATGGCTTAGTGAATTATAGGTAATTAAGTAGGACTATAATTTATTCAATTTTCAACCCGATAAAAAATAAAAAAATAATTTTAATTCAGAATACTGCTTGACGAATTTTTCCTCACATATTACATCTAATATTAGTGTGAGTTTTATCATTAAATGATAGAAAACAGTATGAAGGCTAAATTCTACAAAATTGGGTCTCCTATAAAATTTGATCTATTAAACACGAGCTTTACTAATTTGGCACTAGTCTCACTAGTGGGGGGATGGGCCAATTTCAGATACTCTCCTTTCAGTTTCGACATATTGAAATTTATCAAAAAAATGTACATTGAACTCATTGAAAAGCATGTCTTTTGCATATTTATAATAAATTTTAAATAACATTCATAGTGTTTTCCACTTATTTTAAATCTTGCAAAGCGTCTCCATGGATAATTCTTCAGTAATTAACAATGACTTTATAGTCTACAAATTTGTTAAAATATTTCATTCGGAATTCGCCTAAAGATGAAGTTTGAAAGGAAATAAATTCTGATAAGATTTTCCAGTTCTGAGAGTTTCGCAATTAAAACTAACAGCGATAAAAGAGCAAACTTCGGTTGAGTCTTTGATGATAGAGTTGAGCATTATAGGGACCGAGATTAGCTGCAAGTAGTACTTTCCAACCCTCCGGCACTTTTAAGATCGCGGAAGTAATTTATGATTTTGATCTGGGGCAACTGGACGAATTCCTATTAGATATTTGCACAACATTGTGAATGATCCCCGTCCATTGAAATGCCCCTTGTACTAAGCGAAGAATTTAACTTACGAAAAGAACATCAAATTTTGTTGATTAAGACGTGTAAATTTGCATCGATTTGAGACAACTTAGTTCTAATTTTTGCTACAGTCAATCGGAATTTATTTTCTGTAAAAGTATCAATAACGATCGTTTATTTAATTCCATAAACGGAATTCAGCTTTTAATGAGTGAATGAGCATTAATTTATAAGTCATAATCATCTCTGTAATGGTCATGCACAGTATTTATTATGAGTATTATGTAACTTTTATGTAATTAGGCCATGTGTAGGTTTACCTTCGTTAAAATTAATGAGGTGATTTCGAATAATCACCTCACTGTAGAAAACAGCTTCAACTCATCTTTTAGTTATAATTACATGTGTTAATTAGCACCACATTTTGCAATAGAGTAAGTATTCCAAAGGGGCTTGATAGATTTTGGTCTTAAGAATTCAATTTCAATTAACCAAATTATTTGAAATATTACTTATGTTCCTCGAAAAATTCAAGGTTAGATTTTTGTAAGATCAAACGATTTGATCATTTAAATTCCTGATAAATTAAGCGAGAAAATAGCACATCAAAAACACGAAGAAAATCACAACGACGATCTACTATTTCTCTATCTACGATTCTTAAATAAGCTTAAGATTGCTAGTCTTTGCAAATAAAAGATTCTTGTTCATGGTAATAAGAACCTTTTGAAAAATAATATAATTGAAAATAAAAAAGTCTTATCATACGTACTAAAAAGAAAAATGAGGAGAAACTAAATGTGATTGTCTGCCAAGAATATAATTAGTCCTTTGAAAATAAATTCTTTGTCCTTTTCTCATTTGCAACTAAAGAAAGCCATGTTTTGATCATTGCTGGCCTGTTTCAAAAACTGACTTCAATACCTTCTCAGAGAAGATTCATCTTGCGCGAGATAATATTTTAATAAAATGACGAAATAGATTTATAATGTTATAATAACGTAATAATGCAAGCTTGATCTAAATCTTGTTGTAAGGCGCCTGAATGCTGATTTCTTACCTTCATGATTCTTTAACTGGTTGCCACTGTCAGGCGCTTTTCATCTTGTCTGTATATACTCTTAAGATATTTTTAGAAAGATCAATAAATAATTAGAATTTAATTACCAGGGGGACAAATAACAACCGATTTTTTTTCTCTATTCACCCTCCAACCCTGTTGTCGAAAAAAAACATATTATTTCATATTCTAGAGATGGAACCAGACAGTTTAATTTGTGCATTAACGTAACGAAATTTTTAGCAATATTGACAAAATGTGATTTTAATAACGCAATTATTTGTATTTGAAATTTGACATGATTCTGCGGAAGGAAGCAGGAAAACTATATAAATCTTTTTCTCCTTATAAGAACAGTTAGTGCGTAGAATTCTATTAAATTCTTTAAGGTAAGAAGTATGTTGGTTTGTATGATAAATAATTAGCTGCGATCAAATAAAAACAGAATAAATTTATTAGCGCTACAAATAAATAGAACACTTTCTTAATATAATCGATCGTTATACAGCTTAATTTGTCATTGT
>NC_046660.1:103353230-103357374 GCF_010883055.1 Belonocnema kinseyi | reverse complement strand
TACATCAAATTGAATCCTTTTTCTCATTGTTACATATAATAATTACACATTAGCTTTTTTAATATACAATATTTTGAACGACCGACACGATGTTCATATTTTATATACACCAAAATCTCGCTTTCAGTAACCCCGTTCACAGCATTCCTAGAACTGCTGGCTCACACAGTTTCTCAGGGGAGCAGGGCGAGAGTGGTTGCGACATTACATATCTAGATATATATTCCAATTAGAAAAGAGTCAGGTGGCCCTCACTTTTTACGTTTCGATCCCCCTACAATCAGTTCAAGGTTATTTGAGGCCAACCCCCGACATTGGACTGAAAGCGAGATTTTTGTGTACGCCACCCAGGCGGAGAAATTATATTTAGGTTATATATAGTATGAAGTTTTATGTGTAATATTCATTTGTTTTATGTAAAAAATGTATAAAATAAATGAATATTATATACATATAATACTTCACCCTGTGTATAAACTTTACATAATAATTCCGCCTGGGCAACTTGGTCGCTTCTGGAATTAATTTCGCGGACGTTGGAAAGCTTTGAACATTTATTTATTAGCCAATTTCATCTAAACATTTGTACCCTGCATATAGTTATATACGAGAACAAAATGATTCACTTGTCATTCCTTGCATTTCTACATATAATCTTTAATTTCATTCATATATTATCAAACATCTATTTATCAGTATTGTGTCCATTTAGTTTTATTATTATATACAAATTGCAAATACAATTATTTTGCTTGATAATCGACAATGTTTGGACAAACGTAAACAATTACGATATTACTGTACAAAGAGAATCCGAAAATTTAATATATATTAATACATTCATTTCACAGTAATAATTAAGAAAAATACGTTATAAGGAACATTTTTTTTAACATTATCTGCAGAAAAAATAAGAAATTATCAATAGAAGAAAATTATATTAGTAAAATACAAGTTTGAACATTGGAATATCAAACGTAAATCATGATCAATAACAATATGTATTTTATATTCTATACACTAGATATAATAAATTATTTATCTATTTTCATTTAACAGTTATACAACTGACTTTTATGCCAATAAAAATGTTGAAATGGTAATTATTTTCCGCCTTTACGCTCGAAAAAGTGATGATATTGTAGTATGTACAAATAAAAAATACTCCCCTCAGTAAAATCAATCAATTAAAATAATATTGATTTAGTGAACTGAAACAATTTCTCCACCTAAATTGAAAACTGGAGAAACATAGGCAAAACATTTCAAGTCATCCGGAAGTATGTATGTGCCGTTGCTAAGGAAATATAATAATAAATCTGCAGAAAAATACGCTGTTTGTCCAACATAAGCTGGATTATATACAGCGCGGATGATGAAGTACGCTTAGTTCAATATTTGTTTGTTAAATCATTTAAAGTAATTCTCGTTCATAAACAAATACACCTCATCGTGAATTTTTTGAAGTCTACAGACTGTAAAGATTAGATTTATACCAAAGAATTTTAATCATATGTGGTAACAATGAAGTGCTTTCAAGGTGCTATTGTCTGCCAGTCAATATTATTTTCCTTAAAGATCACTATACAATAATTCTAAATAAATATACTTAATTTTCTACACAAATAATACTGTAAAAATGAAATTATTCATCAATCCCTTATGGACAAAATTATACTCGCAAAAATGATTTTGATTATTAAAGATTATTGCCGATTATTAATCTTCAAATGATATAATTGGAACCATGATGTACTACTGGAAAATAACTGAGGGCTTTAAAATAACGCGTTTTAGGCTTAGACAGTAAGCTTAGGCACTTTTGACTAATCACAGCCAGGCTTATAATTTCGATTAGAGCTTCAATTTCACTTCAATCGAAGTCACAGGTCTGATCACAACTTATTAAGAATACAAAGCAAGCTAGTTCAAATTTGAAATTTTCGCCTACAAACATGTTATATGTTCCGATTTTTAAATTTAATTTCTCCAACAGTATTTTAATATAAATCTGCGAAACAGAAGAGAGAGAATCAGAAATTAAATGTTAAACTTTTTTTCTCAATTTAAAAGTGATAACACGTGAAACGTCATTGATACTACTGACATGTTATTAACATTTTGTTAAAGATATGCAACAAATTTTAATAGGGTGATAGGCATTTGTTACTTGTATGTACCGTCTCTCTTTTAGTTTCTATTTTCTTATACATAAAAGATTTGAAAACAAAAGTTAATTTATTTAACAATATTAGAATAATGTTATTGTCTCCTGGAGGCAAGGTAACCAATGACGATAAATAGTACTGTCGACCTTGGAATGTCACCGCCTGAAATCAGAAGGACAGAATGAATTTTAAAGATGTTTGAAAAGCAGAATTAAGTGACAAGTTATACTTTATCAAAAAATATTAACTTTTCATTGAAGTTTATTTCAAGCGTTTCAATAATTAGATACGAGAACATTTTATTGGATTTGAAATCAAGTATTTATTTTCTGAAGATGTATTTGAATGGGCAGATTAAATTTTTCCGAGATGGCTTCAAAGATGTCTTTTTGCTAAAAAAAAATTAGAATTAATGCCGTTATGCGTTATCTCAACATTCTTCTGACTAAAGGACACAATAGTGGAGCCTAATTTCCCTTGGGCTGCTATTTCGTCATTGTAGTTAATGGCCTGTGGGATCGTTCCATGTTACGATGCATGTGAACGAAAAAGCTAAGCACCGGATAAAATAAAGGCTGACCGTTACCAGTTTACTGAAATATATAAATTGAGGTGGAAGTAATTCCAAATTTTGAGTCAATAGTTATTTTGCCTAAATGTTGATTTATTTTATTAATTAAGGGATGTGAACATCGAATTAAGTTATAAGAAATATTTTATTTGAAATACAATATTTATCATTTACGTTTAAAGGTTTTAAATAATAAGAGTTTTGTAAATCTCGGCAAGTACAAAGAACAAAAAATATTGGCTCATTGATTTAACTTTGAATAGGTCTATTGAGTTTGGATTGCATTTGGTATTGATGTACGTGTGAGTAGGATTGAAAAAAAACAATATCAACAACTTCAGAGTAAAAGAAAACAAATTAAGTGGAAAGGGGAAAAGAAAAATAAATGATGAAGAAAAATAGGCATTGGTGTAGGTCGAAGGTATTTATTAATTATAATCTAATAAGCATAGAGAAAAGGCCATCAGGGAAATAGAATAACGTAGAAAAACGATTTAATGATAGAATATATAAAGGAAATACATTATTTTATAATGGAAAAATCTGAGTAGAAAGTTGCCCTGTAATTTTAAGTGGAGACTGTGTGGAGAACAAACACAAAAATACGGGTAATATGAAAGGTGGAATAATTATAGGGTACATGTACAAAGTAGAGAAAGAATAGAGTAAGTGGGAGAAGCTGAGTGTACGAGAGAAGAGAAATGTCCTACGTAAAAATAAGTAAAATATGCGTACGAGACATGGTTACTATCATTTCATCGCAGATGCTAATTTATGTCGTTAAGAGCAAGGACTAAGAAATGTAAAAGCAGAAGGAAATTGAGAGTGCGAGGGATATCAATGAAGAAGGTTAGATATGAAAACTTATTAATGAGTACGGTAAGGAAAAGAGGCTTTAGAAGATTAAAGAGACATATAATAAATATATAATTGATTTCAAATCGTAGATTTCAAATTCTTTATGTCTTACGGTCCAATCGTAAATCGAAAAAATAAATATGAGTCAAAAAAACATGTTCTTCGAAACTCAGATATTTATTTAATAGAAAAAACTCCTTTCAAAACTTCCTAACGTTTCAGTACACATGCGTACATGCATTTAGGAAGTTTTGAAAGGAGTTTTTTCTATTAAATAAATATCTGAGTTTCGAAGAACATGTTTTTTTTGACTCATATTTATTTTTTCGATTTACGATTGGACCGTAAAACATAAAGAATTTGAAATCTACGATTTGAAATCAATAAATATCAACGGTCGAAGAAAGGATTGATTTGTTTCATCAAATCATTTTACAATTAACATGTCAACAACGTTTTGGACAACATGGGTTATTTATCTTACATCCTTGAGAGGTATGGCGCTGTCACAAGACAACAAATTGGAGATTGGATACACACCAATAGA
>NC_046660.1:103348899-103353130 GCF_010883055.1 Belonocnema kinseyi | reverse complement strand
CGCTAGTTTTCCCGCCAACCGCAGTAACTTAATTTTTACCGCTGACATGGTTTCAAAACCGCTAGATCTAGCGGGAAAACCGCCAATCTGGCAACACTGGTTGTAACCACGCTGACTTTTAGAGGATTAGTCCAATCGGGTCAGCCTTTGATACACTTCTTAACGTTCCCAAAATGAAGGTTAAGTTTGTTAATCAGACATTTTCAACCAACATTGAAAAATTTTGAGCATTTTAAAAATTAGAATTTTTTTTCTTAATCTAAAAGTTGTTGTTAAAGTTTCTTATAGATAGATAGAAGACAGTTATGTGCTTTTAAAAATTTTGAAAATGTTCAGAAAAATAGAAGAAAATATTTCTCTAAAAGATTACAAAATTCCACTAAAATTCATCATTAGATATCAAATATATTTAGAAAGTGTGTCCGTTAAATTTTTTTGTTAGACCAAAATTCAAAAAGTTTGAGCTCTTTCAAAATTGGGATAAAATTTTTTTATGTGTTTTAGAAATTGTTCTCAAATTTTCTGGTACGCGTCAAAAAGACTTGCAAATTCTCCTATTAACATTTTTAGATTCAATTAAACTTCAAAAACTTATATGCTTTTCAACATTTTGAAGATATTAAAAAAAAAAAGAAAAACATTCTTTTTTAATAGGTTAAGAAATATCAATACAAATTTCTGCTAGATATAAAATATATTTTTTCGATATTATTAAATGAAATTTTTCAATTAGACAAAAGTTTCAAAAGTTGGATCATTTTAAAGAATCCGTAATTTTTGTTTTTTAAGCGATCCATAAGTTTAAAGCGTTGTTTTCAGTAGATTTTATCAAGATTTACAAATTATCTTGATAAAGTTCTTCAATTGGACACAAGTTATCGAGCGCGAAGCACGAGTTTCGTAATGAGAATGTTCTTTAAAAACAAATCGAAAAAAATTCCAGTTACAGTTTATGGCTGTAATTCCTCAGAAGTTCAAATCACAGTTTTGATTTTATTTATAGTATTTACGATACTTCAAAAAATGTAGTTAAAGTGTCCATGTAATTTTTACTACCTCCCTCGTTCATGTGGGTTACCTGTGTTCACCCATGCTCCACCAATACAGTTAGCGATAAAAAAATAGTTTTAAATTTCAAAGTTATTCTTTAGATCCTCTATTTTAATATTCAAATATTTTCAAATGTTCCAAAAAAGTTTCCTGTTTTAAATAATTAAAATAGTCAAAAAAAATCAAGGAAAATGTGAAAATTTCATTTAAATTGCATAAATTTTTAAATAATTAATTTTAAAAATAGGTTACGGGGTTCAGTTTGTCTGGCTAAGCCCTCCTGTAAAAAAAAAATAACTTGCCTGTGTTGTCATCCAAAAACATATTTATTTTGACACATGGAATTGGTATTTTTAGAAAGGAATATTACAAAAGGAAACAAGTATAATGTTGAATTTGGTCCATGTATTTGTATTTAAAAAATATAAAATTTCACACATACTGGACGATAATGATTAATTAGGTTTTTCCAACCGAATTCGCAGCCATTGCTTTATCAAATCAGTACACAACATTTTTTAAAATTCAAGATGGTTCGGACATGTTGAGAGAATGCCAAATGAACGACTAACGAAACAAGTGTATCAAGGTAAAGTAACTGGCAACGTGCCCAGGGGTAGACCGCGGAAAGAATGGTTAGAATGTGTGAATGAGACCCTACTTAGAAGAGACATAAGAAGTCACAGAAACACGAGAGCCTGCATGAAAAAATGCATGGACATAAAAGAAGCTAGAGAAGTATGCCAGGACAGGAAAGTATGGCGGCAAACAGTTAATAAAAAGAGTGTCAGTAGAGTGAATGACGCCTGAAACAAAGACCTTGGCTATTAATGGAACCTTACATAACGACTTCGTGAGGTTCTTCGCTTGGGGTGATTGCTAGAGAGATTGATCAGCAACCTGGGTCAGGGCAGTGTTACGGAACGAACGCGTTATTTACTTAAATAGCACGAGAATTCTGGATCAATCTGAAAAATCTCTATCCCTTCCACACACTACTCCTTTCCCCTGCCGAGTGAGTCACGCCTACCCCGAAAGGGAAATGGCTTAATGGTGTAATAATAATAATAATAACGACGACTCTGAGATTCACCATTGCTTTTTGAAGTATAAAAAACGCCTGCATTGATGCCTGCTTGATCCAGCAAGCCATAAAACAATCGTAAGGGCCATCGTTTTGTAATGAGAGAAAATAATTAATTTTTACACATCAGCCGAAGGTATCGGTACCGTCTTTAGTTTTGTTATAAAAAGCAACTAATTCTGGCTTCTGAGTTTCATCATAGATTTTAGGGGAAGAGAATCATGCATCAACTTCGTTCTTCTCGATAAAATTCGACCTCGAAAAATCGCCTGGTTCACATATGACCCACATGGAAGTCAGATGGTTAGAGCATTGTCATTCTGCTCTAATTTGGATACCGTGGAGATATTTTCTGGATAATTTATGTATAGCACAACAAAATGCAAATTTTCATATTCCTGAAAAACCCAGAAAACATCATTGGATATTGTGTGATTATCCCAGCCACATAAGAATTTTCATATATCCAGCAGATATCTCTAGGATAGACACACAATAGCTTAGACGTAAACTATAATATATCGTGCTAGGGTGGGTTAAAAAAACAAAATTATGGAAATCGAATTAGAATTATATTCGAAGTAGTGTATTAGGACCCTGAAAAGTTCTGATTAATGTGGTGTCGATTGATGAAAGCCTTCAACTCAAAAGTTAGAAAAATGTGCTTAAAAACTTTGTTCTTTTATAGCTTTGATATTCGATTTCGTTCCAAGTCTGGGAAATAATGAATGCATGTATGGTACATTTCAGAATATTCAAGTATCCGGTTTAAGCAAACTAGTTATAACTTTAAAGAATACTTCTGGTTGTAATTCTGACCAAAATTAGTTATGGACATAACCCCCAATAATCAAGTGTACAGGTATTACAAGCTCCAGAAGTTTGGAAGAGTGTGTCACATATTATCTCACTTGGAATGACCAATACCTTCCAGCATATACTTATTCACAACTGTAGTGTTATTCGTGTGTGATTAGTTATGAACCAGAGGAATCATATTCCCTCGTGTATCAGTGTGTGTGGGGTAGGATGGAGGGGGGGGCATATTTTACGTTTGTGGAGGGTGTGAAGGTAGTTCATTTTTTGTGTGAGGATTAGTCAGAGAGTGCAACTGTAAGGAATGTTTGTATGAAGAGAAGAAGTGATCGGTGATCAAGTACAAGTCTCAGCAGAAAGAGAGGGTTATGATGGGTGCGGTTAAATATGAGGAAAATGGGTTGAAGTGTACACTGAAATAAATTTTATATAAATACTTGATATTTCAATATTCATAATTGATATAGTCGATTACGATTTAGGGAAATCGTGTAAATATACAAATTATTGTTAGCGTAATCAAGTAACTTTACAATTAGAATATGAAAACTTAATATCTTTAGAGAAAGAATTGGTATGTTCAATATCAAAGATTGATATCTTATGTATTAAAACGTAGAATAAGAAAAATTGATAATCACATATTCAAACAATATAAAATCAATGATAGGAATTAATAGATTGAGGTACGAAAGTTAATATAAGTATTCTACAAATTATTATAGTAAACGAGAAAGTGAAAGGTAATAGAGATATTTTTATTTTGTGTGATAGACTCTAACATAAATTGTAATCTTTAGTTGAGGAGATTGTAGCTCATAGCCGAGCGCTCACGATGTGAATAGGAGAATTTCGTGTTTCCCACTAAACTGGTCAAGATTCATCTATGGACACCTGTTTTCCAGTATTTTGTTTTTTAGGCAAGAGCACTGGTTTTAAAATATATCACAACAATTTTACAAGGCTTTTAAATATTTTATAAGATTTAAAGGATTTCAAACATTTTAAAAAGGGTACAGTAAACCAGATTTCAAAGCTTGTATAACATTTGGAAGATTTGAAAATATTTCACTAAGATTTCAAAGAATTCGATGATTTCAACGAATAAAAAAAATCACAAATATTTCAAAACACAAAGATTTTGAACATTTCCAAATATTTTAAAGCTTTCAAAAGATTTCAAATACGAGGGTGGATTGATAAGTTTCCGGCCTGACCAAGAAAAACAACGTTTTTAAGAATTTTTTTTTTATTTCTCAACATAATCTCCTCCAAGGCTGA
>NC_046660.1:103315282-103348799 GCF_010883055.1 Belonocnema kinseyi | reverse complement strand
CAAGCTATCTAAGGATGGTACTATAGAACGCCACCTCAAGGTAGGCCTAGTGGCGCCATCTCTTGGTCAGGCCGGAAACTTATCAATCCACCCTCGTAGTTTAGAGACGTTAAACTATCAAATCAGGTTTTAACAAATTTAAAAAGATTTTAAAGGTTTTAATGATTTCAAACTAACACAAAAGATTTCACAAACAAATTTTAAACTAAGCATTCAATAATACTCCATAAAAATTTCACAAATATTTCAGGTATTTTAAAGATTTTCAGGATTTTGAATATTTTTCAAGAATTGAGAATGATTCCAAAATAATTCACAGACATTTTAAGATTTCACAAGATTTCAAGTACTTTAAGAGATTTAAACGAATTCACAAAGATTTCAAAAGTTTTTAAAAATTTGACTAAGATTTCAAGGATTTCAAAGACAACTTGTGTTCGCAAAAAAATGAGGAATTATTTTATTCATAGCTCTTTTTTCTTTAAAAATAGTTGGCCTTGTAATTGTTTAATAATATACTTCATTTAAAAAAATTTGTACTAAGTTCGGGGCACCTACAATTTTTGACCCGGCACTGTTACTTGTATTACCAAGCCGAATGTGAGGCGGGAACGGGGTGATTTAAAAAAATGAAAAAACTATAGGTATTTTTTAATTTAATTCAATCCCAGTTTTGACCTTATTAAAACAGAATATTTTCCAGTTTTTACTTTTAATTTTAAATTATTCTAAGTCGAGATATTAGGCACCATGCCGTTTCTCCCAATTCTAAAAATTCTTACCATTTAGTGTATAAAGAATCTTCAAACCCCTTCTCTCAGCATGATTTGTGTGCGATGCGTTTGTTATATGTATATGTTTGCATACTATGTATATCAGTAAAGTTTAAGTTAGTTTATACATACCCGATTTTCCTAAATCATAAAAGATTATACTAAACAGTAATAACGGTTTTAACGTATTTTGTAACTAAATTTCTATGGGTTTAGGTTAAACTGAGGGCGTAGGATTGATAACGTTTGTATTATATAATATGTAATATGTGTGCTTGAATACGTGTGAGGGTCAGTTTGAGGGTTGAAAGTCCATGGAAGGTGATTAATATATTGTTTGTTGGTGTGAAGATGTTTGATGTGTGACTGGGTACGATACGAGGCAGTGTATGTATGATTCGTGTACTGGATTGCGATTGATGCGAAGGGTGCGGAAGGGGTTGTTTTCTTCAGTGAATATATTTGTCGTCCATAGACACAACACACCCACCATTCTAACACCAACAGACAGTATATTAATCACCTTCGACACTTAAATGCACAAAATTGTTTATGTTTACACTCACTGACTTCCAACACTAAAATCAACACTCACACGTCTTCACGCGCACACATAGCATATTGTATAACACAAAGTAATCACCCCTACAACCTCATTTCAATCTATACTTCAACCCCTCTTCCCTATTTTCAATCGTACTCATCAACACCCTCTATTTCTGCTGAGATTTGCACTTACTGATCCATTATTAAATGGATCGCCCTTCTTTCTGGCACCAAATTAACCACCTGGCTCTCCCACGTAACCATCTCTGGCCAAAATTTCTTCCTTCCTTCATACAATCAGTTAAACTCAAACACATAAAAAAACTCTTAAACTCCCCCCCCCCTCCTCACTTTCACACATCTCAATCATCTGACTCATCCTTACACAAAACACGATCTATCTACACACCCTTTAGAAACAACAAATAACCCTCCCCTCTCACACACACAATTGCACAGAAGCGCATATGAGCCCTCTTGTTCATACCTTAAAAAATTACTTACTAAAAAATTACAGTTGCGAAGAAATATGTACTTGCAGGTATTAGTCACCACAAGCATGAGAATAACATAAATTAATACCTTCCAGAGCCTCTAATACCTGAACACTTGATCTTTGGGGATTATTTCCACAATAAATTTTGATCATCATACATCAAGAATTATTCCTCACACTTATAACGAATTTGACCGAAAGGCCTTTTACTTTGCCATTTCTGTATATTAAAGAAATTTTCTAAACAAAAGCCCAAAATATGTAAATTATTGTCTAAAAAACTATGGTGGCAAAGATATAGAAATTGAAAAAACATATAAGACTTACAAAACGTAAAAAAATTGACATACATGAAAATTTTAAAGCTATGAAAATTATCATTCTGTAACGCACATTTTGGTAACGCTTTTCGACAAGGTTCCAATTTTAATTCACATAATTTTGCTTTTTCGACCCATCCTAGTGTACAAACACACCTGAAGTTTCAAATTGTAAGGATTCCATTTTCAAAATAAAGTGAAGACGCCAGTTAGTGATACTGTTAGTTTTCACGAGTACAAAATTCAGTTTTTCACTGTTGTATACGCTTTAATATCGAGCTTTTTGTAAGTATGAGTGAAGGAGTTTTTTTATACTTAAAGCATTATGGCAGCAATTTGCGCATTGCTTGTTTACAATTATTGATTTTTTGTGTGCTTCATATGAGTGGATAGGTTAGTGATACCCGTCTACCTTTCTGTGACTTTTCCTTAACCTTGTCACTAACAGGTTCAACGAGGCGTTTGTAAATGTAACCTTTTAGTGACAGAAACAATGATAGGACTTAAAATTGTTGATGTTTGTTTCTGATAAAGCAAATTAGAAGAACACATACAATAACTATTTTTCAATGGTCTTCGAAATGGAATATTGTATATTTTCATGAAAACTCAACTAGGCAAATGCTTGGAATAGTAAGTAACAGATAGAAACCGAGAGTAAACACTTGCATAGAAAATACAACTATCAGTATAGTGTCGCCTCTGTGGCCCATTTTGGGTAGCTATCTCCATAGTCACAACACCTCACGTATATCCATCCTCACGCAAATGCGACGCACACAAGCATAACTCGTTAGGCAACAAGTGGATTCTCGAAAGGGAACAGTCACATTCACAAGAAGGGCGCTGGGTCCATATTGAAGCGTTTACTCTCAGTTTCTCTATGTAAGGAATATGCTGTAAAGAACACAAAATATTATCAACTAATTACAAGCTCAAATTCTAGGAGGCCATTTGTTACTAGAACATCATTGAAACTTCCTTTTCTAACGAATTGGCGTATTAATTTCGGACCAGAGCCATACCGTGTCTAATACAGGCTGTTTTTATTTGACATACGCGTATGGCTATACTCCCGGACACCCTATCCTCCAAGCAAAAAAATGACGCGCAATTCTAACAACAGACTTTTCAAAGATTTTTGCGTTAAGAATGACCATTAAAGTTGGAGAAAAATTGAAAAAAAAACGTTAACGACAATGACGTCTTTTCACATCAAACACGACTGATTTTCTTTGAAATACATTTCCCTTGATTCTGCCACCGTTCTATTTCTTTACGTATTCTTAGACCGGTTAATATTATTGTTCATAATGAATCATTATACAAACATTTGCCCTGTAAACATTTTTTCGCTAACACGCAAATTGGCTGACTAAAATTTCACATCTTAGTTTGTACAATTGTTAAAAAAATAAAGAATGTGCACCGTCTTACTCGTGTTTCCAAAATGATCTCCCTACTTATAAAATTGTAACAGAAACAGTCAGTCGGCTTAATGGCAGCACCGGCATTTGAATATTTTTTGTAAACTGCTTTTAAAATTATTCCGCGGACATGTAATTTAATATTGAAGGATTCTACTTTTTATAAAGCCTTTATTTACATGTTGATTAAAATTAAATTTTTCAATAAATAACAAAATGCATCGTGTGCGTCCCAAACTGGTGCTGTGTCACTAACGGGTGTCTACCTTTTACAACATTATTATTGTCCCACCTGCTTGAAGAAAAGATTATTTTTAATAAAAGAATTATTCGATTAATCTGATTTTAAAGAATAAAGGTCTTTTTTGTCTCTATAAAGATTTTGTACATTTTATTCTTTTTTTCGCTAAAAATCACCTCTCACACAAATATCGAACAGTATTTTATATCACGAAAGGCGAAAAAATAATTTCAAAGTGCAAATATTGAGGTTAAAGTGGTATGAAAATAACTTCATAATTATTCTAACGGTTATTTTCTTATAAATTTAAATTGTTTAATATAATAATCAGTTTCATTCTCAGGAGTGTTTCAAAGATCGTGAATTTAAGAATTTTAAAATTCATACATCTTAAATATAGAGGTATTGAGTATTCAATTCTTCAAGTTTAAAATACCGTAACCCTTTCTTGAACCTTTCTTATTTTTGTTTCTATTTTACACTATGATTATAAAATTTAAGATTTCACATTGGGTTGTGTTTAATTTGTATGTGTTCAAACTTTAACATGTTTTCAATGAACATATATTTTAAGTGTAAAATGTGTAAATTGCATGGGAGAATATATATTATCCTTTTTTACAGAAGAATATCACTTAATAAAAATGAGTCAAATATAAAATATCAGAAGATATTGTTTATAATTTCCATCAGATTAAAACGATAAAAAAATTCATTTAGGAGAGCTGTAATGGGAAGGTATGTTTTAGATTCTGATACAAAAAAGTGTGGCACTTGTGTAATTGAAATGATGTATATTAAATAAAATTGTCGAAAAAATGTGAAATTTTACACAGAACTTCTAAGTATAAGAATTGTCATTTAGGCACTTCGAGGAAATACAGAAGCAAGCTTTTGCGCATTGAGTTTTCTTCTGTTGAAAGAGAGTCTAATTGTTTCAGCTTTACCATTCTCTTTTTGCAAAGAGAATAAGAGATGTGTGGAAGTCATATTAATAAGTTGCAGAGAAGAGTGTTAAAGGAATAAGTCAAGGGAAATAAGGAACTAAACATACCGCTTGTTGGCAGTTGTGCTTCCGCTGATTTGTAGTTACATGGCACGCTTGTTGAGTAGAAACTGCCTACATGCGACGACTATAAAATATTCTCAAGCTGTGCTTTAAAGGGATGCACAGATACTGACTATAAATGAGACCTCAGAAATGTGAGATATAAAAAATACACGCATGAGTACGAAACTTGAAAAGACTATTTAACATTTCAATGTCAAAAGGAACCTTAAATGATCATATTCCTGTTAACCGTCAATTCTTAGAGTAGTAAACTAAAAAAGCTTTAATTGTTCAACTTTAATTTGTTACAAATTTTAAATATAAGAAATTTTCCTACATTTGTTGAGAAGTTAACTTGTTTCATTAATCAGCCTTTTAATTTTTAAAAAAAGTTAGTGTGGAAGAAAAACTTCTGCACGTTAAAGAAGCAAATGTTTTTTATGTACATAAATAGCTCGAAACCTTCATACTGCGATCGAAGACAACAAAATTTCCTCATATATCTAATTTTTTACTTAGTGACAAAAAACAGCAGTAATATGGCAAAGCACATTTTTTAATATTTATACCTGCTTGTCGACACTGCATTTGAGCTAATCACATATAGTAGTATTGATCAGCATATAAAAACGAAATTTCCTCATTTTCCTTGTACTTTAAAAACTGATAAAAAAACTCGATCTTAATATAGCAATTTTGAGTTTTGTACACGCACCTTTCTCCCGATAATTTCACTTTGACTTATCTTTGAAAGAAAATCGAACTGAAAGCATAGAGGTCTAAAAATGACATGTTGTCATTTTTCTTCTTCTTCAGCCTATAATAACAAAACAACATCATGATACTCTTATACATATTATTTTCTTATGAACATCTACATATAAATGCCTTTAATTTCAACTATCTTTTAAAAAATTGGATGATTTTTAAGGTAGGATAAAACATGTGCGAAAACAACACACAAAAAAGTAAGGTTTATATCAGATCTGCTTTTTAATTTCAAGCAAGCTGCAATAAATTGGTACCTCTCTTGTGGTAAAGAAATTCGAAATTATGAATTCTTCCACAGGTACTTACACTGTAGAACACATATTATTTAGAGGTTAACTTCAAGTATTGCAATTAGAGTCAGAAAAAACAATCTTTAGTGGTACTAAAATGGGACTAGTGTTGGGAACGAAGAGTCGTTTTTTTACATTGAAAATAACAGCAATGAAGTTATCCTATTTAAAAACAGGACCCCGCGCCGAAAAGCCTATTTAGGTCAAACTGAGACTAGTCGCGTTTCCCAAACTACCAAGTTGGCAGTAATATCCCACCCCAATTACTCCCAGATTAGACTTTCTCAGATTTCGGTTGTAACAGTATGTTGTATTACTATTATTATTATTATTTTATTATTATTACAATATCAAGCCATTTCTCGTTTCGGTTAGGCATGACTCACTCGGTAGGGGAAGGGATTAATGTAAAGAAGGGATATATAATTTGTAGATTGATCCAGAATTCTCGTGTTATTTATTTAAATAACACGTTCGTTCCGCAACACTGCTCCGACCTAGGTTGCTGATCAGTCTCTAGCAATCACCCTAAGTCAAGATCTTCACAAATTCGTCACTTGGGCCTATTAGTATCCCTATGCTTGATTAGGCGATCCGGCTGGGCAATCATATATACGCCTATTCAACTTAAAAAGAACATTTTTCATTAATATTATATTAATTTAACATTTTTTTTATGTGTCGTACTTCAGAATTTCATTTCAATGAACAATTCAAATTTTTTTCAACAGGCGGATACTGTACTTTTAAATGCGCTTGCGTAATAATCAAATTGGCGACACAATTCTTTTTCTGACATCCTTATGTCAAAATGCGTGTTCAAAAACTTACCTTATAATATTATACAATGATGAGTTTTTTACGCGGTTACACCATTACGTCTCATCTATAAAAGAACGAAAGCATCACAACAGAACGAAAGCATCACTGAAGAACATAAACGCAACATTTTGAGTGGCCAAAATGGAGTACAATAAATTACAAAATGTTCTATTTGTACATCAAAATCATTTCATTGTCATTTGTGCAACCATTTTCCCTGAGATTAAAGTTTGGTTTGCATGGCGAAATTTTTTTTAAACCAACGTAATATTCTGTTAAATAAATAAAAGCTTTTGTTGAGACCGAACAACTTTTTTGTGCTAGAGAATAATATTTGGTGTCATAATTGTTTTTTCAGCATGGGTAAAATAGTTATAAAACGTTTTCTTTTTATAGAGCAGTGTGGATCGGACAATTAAATTTGTAAAATCAAAAAAAAGGCTAGCAAGGAAAACTTTTATTTTGGGTCACTTATAAACGGCAGAAAGTCTTTAAAAAAATTCATCTATATCCTGAGATTTTGCGAGGCGAAAATATCTTCTAAAAAGCAGTTTTTATTACATCAATGAAAATATCGTAAATTAATCTTTTTCTTTATAATCTGTACATATACACAAATTTCAAAAATTTAAATGGTTGTATTTTTATTAGGGAACGCAATTTCACTTCTACATGATGTTTTTTAATCATATTATATTAATATATACTCGTTTATCCAAACATTAGAAATAAATTTTTATTCAGCATCGCCAAACCTGGGAAAAGTTAATTTAAGTTCTGGAAAAGTGTCTTTACATATGTGCTTTTATTATGCAAATTTTAATAATTAAAAATTCCGATCAGAAAATGTATTTCCATGTTTATGATCAAAGTGTATCTAAACTATTGCGGAAGCAGTATATTTTAATAACACAGGGCCTCAAAAAAAAGTTGTCTGCACGAGACAAGTGACTAGGCTACCCTTATGGATTTCGAGCCGCTGAATAGGAATATGGCCTCAGAATTTGTGCTGTACGTCTTATTTTCCCCCTAAATGCCGTAAGTAGGGAAAAGTTTACGGATTTCTGGTCATTTGTCAGTGCGAGACAAGTGACTAGGCTAACCTTATGGATTTTCAGCTGCTGCATCCAAATCTGGCTTTGAAATTTATCTTACGCGTCTCAGTTTCCCCTTAGATAAATAAAATAAGGAAAACCCTAGGAACAAAATGCACGTTATTTTGAAAATAGGCGAAAATAGGCACATCCATATTATATTCTTAGGTGCAACTACTTTTAGAAACTTCATTTGTACACAGAAATTTTTCAGTGTGCCTTCTATTTCCCCTAGCTTGGGTAATTCTAGGGAAATTGAAGGGCTTTCTCAGATTATATAGATTTACACGGAAAAAAATAACAAAAACCTAATATCCTTTACAGTTTTGCGTGCGAAATCAGGCACTTGCCCCGTGTAGACAACTTTTTTTTTTGGCAGCCTGTGTGACCAGAAATTCCCTAGGCTTTTCCCTACATTTAGCATCTAGAGACAAATTCGAACAAACCCACAGAATGTGGGGTTCATATTTAGATTTAGCACGCAAGTCTGCAAAGTATGTGGCATTTTTGTTATTTTTTCCCGTACAAATTTATACATTATGAGAAAGACCTTCAGTTTCCCTAGAACCACCAAAGCTAGGGGAAACGAAAGGCACGCTATAGAATTTCTGTGTACAAATTAAGGTTTTTGCCTATTTTCTGCATCTAGGGGAAACTGAGACGTGTATGAGAAGTTTTGAGGTCAGATTTGGATTCAGTGGCTCAAAATCCACAAGGGTAGCCTAGTCACTTGTTTTGTGCAGGCAAATTTTTGTTATGCCCTGTTTGGCCAGAAAATCCCTAGTCCTTGGTCTACTTTTTGCATCTAGGGATAAAATGGTAAAAGCTCAAAAATTTTAGCGGCCAAATTTAAATCGAGAGCGCAGAACTGCAGAGAAAATAGCATTTTTTTATTTTTTACTTCATAAGTCAGTATAACATGACCAAACAATCAATTTCCGTCGATTTATCCTAGCTAGGGGAAACGGTAAGCACACTGGGGAATTTTGGTGTATAAATTCGATCTTAAGGAGTCGCAAAACTTAAGAATATGACACCAGTACGCTTATCTTTCTGCATACTGGTATTATCAAACTAATGTCCAGAATAGCCCCAGTTTTCCTCCTATTTTCTAGATCTAAGGAAAAACTGTGATGTGCAGGACAAATTCTGAGGCCGGATTTGGATTCAGCGGCTCAAAAATCCATAAGGGTAGTCTAGTCACTTGTTTCGTGCAGACAACTTTTTTTGTGGGCCTGTGTAATTAATTACACTTTTCTAAGCTTGCAGGCACAACTGGAGCCACAATTGATGCACAAGAACTATTTGGACAAAATCGGGCACGTTTCCACACGGGAGATGCAAAATAGTTATTAATTTATTTTTATAAATTCTTTTTGCGGGAAAAAGTAATAAGACCTGGCTGAGATTCTGAATAACAATAAGGCAAACCAACACTTTTGACCAAATTTGCCAATAGATAATAAAAAGTGTTGATCAAACACTATTGTTGGGAACAGTGCTATTAGCTATTAGGCTTATTTACGGAACTATGCTCTTTAACATTTAGAATTGGTCTTGTCTTATCCATGTTTGTTTAGCCTCGAAGCATATTTTCATACCACAAGTAGGGGGTTCGCAATTCGTAGTACAGACAGTTTAATAATGAGATATTAATAATTTTTAATAGTTAGATATAGTTAGAGTTATAAAGAGATACAGTTAAATATAGTTAGAGATAGTTTAGTAATGATATAATTATACCTTTCAGATGAATTGACCAAAGATGATAAATCAAATACCTCAGGATGTTCACAATGAGGCAACTCTGTCTGCGAATCGGCCTCATTCCTATTATTTAGTGAGCGAATAAACTTGCAAACAACAAACCTCTTTACTTCCGCCTCGGACCTCCTTAGAGAGAAATGTCGGGAGAATAGAATAGTTGAATGTAATTTTCGGATAATCGTGACGATTATCGGCGTGCTTAGTCCTGGCAAAACTGATAGTGGAGCACGCGTGACAAGATTGGGAGGAATTAATGTCTCTGGTGATAAAGATCGGACGTTGAGGTTTATCTATGTATTTCCTCGACCTGAACCCCATCCCACACATGATGCTCACTGAAGATTGCATGCACAGCTCGCATAAAGTTGTAGAATGGATGAATACAATTTATATGATACAAGCAAGATCTACACTACTTTAATCAATGAGAATTCCTCTCCATCCTTTGCTGTCCCTATTAAAAGCGACCCTCTACGCACGTAAACGTCGCATAACTACTCGTAATCTGTTAATTCACGCTACCCAACGTCCGACTAAAGTCCGAGCTTTTCAGATGTGCAAAACCCTGGTAAGCCCTACTGACAACTCTAAAGCACCATCGCCCTTCTGTGAGTGACGGCTTACAGGTGCACCGCAAGGGTTAAAGCTTGAACTTTAATGTCTTCATTAGTAACCATACATATAATTAGATTATTTGAAAGCGTTAGTTGACGAATGCTTTTCATCAACGGATTTTTGTATGTGAGTAAACCGTAAGCTATGGCTAATCGATAAACTTTTCAGGTGTGTTTTTAATATGCTTGCAACTAAGGGTCGACATTATTTCTACTCATAATGAATCTATTTATGATAATCACCACGAATCATGTCTATGTATTAAACTCTACACGCTAGCTTCAATATTTTTGTTCACTGCGTTAAAAAGACAATAAAACTGAAAAGAGTTTTCGTTAAACTCTACACATTTAATACACTACAATTATCTCTACACACGATTATTCAGAAAACAGAAAATAAGTAAAGCTTACATATTAAACTCTAGATCACAGAGTTAACCTAAAATAAATATTTCAATAAGGTTTATGCTGTAAAAAATTTCTGTTCGGACCTAGCAATACGTGTATTGAAAGCTTGTTTCTGAAATGTAAGGTAATGCTACAATACATGAAGTATTGGAATTTTACAACATCTAATAGAGTTCGCTATATTAGAATGCTTGACGGTCACTTTACGAATTACAACAATCATAGTACATGTAAATATAATTCATGTCAGTTTCGTCATTCCAATGGCGTGTCTGCAATTTTACATACACTTTTAACAGTGTACATATTCAACTGTGCGCATTATAGTCTCTACACAGGAGCGCCGCGCCAACCCCGGGATGACATGTCCGACGCCCAACCGAACAATTGGAAGGAAGGAGGAGGAGCACGACAATTAAGTTATATTATATTAGGTGTGAAAGTTGACTGAAAACAGCAATTCATATGGAAAGTAGCTATGCAAAAGCTATGAAAATGTACAATCTTGTAATAAGGTCAATTTTCGAAGGTGCTGTCTTAATTCAAAGCAAACGTAGGAAGAATTAAAATTATCATCCTGAACTTAAATATTCCTAGTTTTCAATTTTTTCTTTTTGTCTCCTATTATTCCTACGGGGCTTCCTATTTTCAAAATTTTATGAAAGTAACTATGTAGAGGCTAGAAAAATTGGTATTGATGTAATAAAGTCAATTTTTAGAGTGCTGCAGTAAACTTTAAGTAAACAAAAGAAAATTTCGAACTTTCAGTTCAATCTAAACTTTAAAATTTTCTAAAAAAATCTCTGTTTTTTTCCAAGATGCTGGCATACGTAGAAATATTGTAATTTTTCATTCACATCCAAAATGAAAAACATTCTAAAAATTTCGTGTTGCCCCCAGAAGCTACACATTTTGACTTTTCTATGAAATTAATTATACGGAACCTATACAAATTTGCATTGAGGTAATAAAGTCTATAATTGGTTAATAAAAAGTAATACGTAATGAATAATAAAACTAACAATAAGAAAATTCTAATAAAAGTGTAATAAAGGCTGTAGTAAATTTGAGGCATGCATATTAAAATTAAACATTTTCATCTACATATTATAATAAAAAATTTCTAAAATATTCGCTATTGTTTTTAAAAGGCTGTATATTTTCAATTTTTATAAAAGTAGCTACACTAGAGCCGTGTTTTAGTAACCCTCGGTTTATTAATTCCTAGAATCGCTGGCCCAAGAAGTTTCTCAGCTTGAGAGTTCTTGCCTTCAAAACCCCAAATTACGCATTCCAATTGGAAGCGGTTCACACAGCACTGACTTTTTACGTTTCGCTTCCACCAATTTTGTAACAAAACTATTGCCAGGCATCCCCTGACACTGTTACTAAACTCAGAGTTTAGTGCATGCAGAAGCTAACAACATTTTCATTAATGTAAGATAATCATTTTTAAAGATGCTGCAGTGACTTGTTACGGTTTTGATCATTTTTTGTGTACTTTGAGTTTCTTGAAATTACAGTTCCTGCTATGTGACTTACCGAAATTTTGCCGAATTTTCCCGGACAATACATTTTTCCGAAGGAGAGGTTCCGAAATGTAACGGAAAAAATGGGAGTTATCAAATGTTGCCACTGATCTTCACCAAGGTTAATTGACAGCTGCTTACTCCAAGCAGAGGTAAACTTTTCACGTTTACAAACCTGTACAGTGCTGCCTCTATTGAAGTCCACCACAGATACCTACGATTCAAAACGGAAACTTTAACTTTGTTCGAGGTTCCCACTTCGCGTTTAGCCTGCTTTACCGATTCTCTGCAACATTTCGTATCATCAGTTTTTTAAGTGCCAACATCACGCCACAAAATGTCACTCGACGCCAGTGTGACTTGCCGAGGGTTGGCATGATACTTACGACCGTAAGACAGTATGATCGCATGACCCTGCAAACGTTAGCAGATTTAAAATCTTCAAACTCGCACAATGTTTAAACTTTCTATCGAATTTTATGGTGTTTCCAGAAGGCCAAAAACTTTTAATTCGTTATGAAAGGATCTATGCAAGTGATATACAAATTAGCACTGTTTTGGGAAAGTCAATTTTTAATCTGTTATAGGCAATTTAATGCAGTCATAGAAAATTTCAAATTATTGGCAGACCTTAAGTACTAAACTTTTATAAAAAAATTGTTTCTCCCTTCTAGAAAGCTACAAATTTTTAATTCTTTATTCATATCATTATCAAAAAGCTAAAAAGGGAAATATGTATCAATATGTTGAGATATCAATTTCAAAAGCGTTTTAGGGAATTGGAGGTAAAGGTACGAAGCTTAAAATTTTTCTAAAAAATTTCCTATTATTCGAAATAGATGGCATAATTTGAATTTACGGCGAATGTTACTAAGTAGGAAATATAAAAATTTGCATGCATGTATGTAATGAAGTCATTTTAAAACAACCTATATTAAACTTGATGCAAAAGTAGGAAAATATCGCATTTTCAACCTGAAGAAAAATAAAAAATGTAATATAAAATTCCATGTTGTTCCTCTGAGGCATTTAAATTTCATATAAAAGTAATTATGTAGATTCTAGGAAAAGCATAGATTTAATAAAATCGATTTTGAGTATAGTTCATTGAATTTGAGGCAATCGCAGACAAAAAAATCTAATTTTCGCCTCATTGTGTACTTTAAAATATTCTGAAATATTTTTAATTTGTTATAAAAACATTTTCAAACAGAAAAACAATTGATGCTCACATCAATAAAAATCGCATGATAGCATATTATAAGCAAAATGTTATATGTTTACTCAAATATTGTTTAATCGTCGTATATTTTCTTGTAATGTTATAAGCATGCAGAAATTAAGTGTGCACAGTTTACCGCGTCTGCTTTTTTTCATTTGCTTGTAGATCTCACTGTGAAATTTTGATCTAAGAAAAATACGCCGCATTCGATTTTAATATTGTTTAATATTAGGTGCAACAAATTTGACTCAAATGGTTTTGAGGCTCATGCGTGATTTTCAACATAGGAAATTAAATATGTAAAATATATCGTACCCAGGTGGACAAATTATATATAGTTTATATAAAGTGTGAAGTTTTATATATAATTTTCATTTGCTTTATACAAAAAATGGATGAAAAAAATGAATTTTATGTATAATACTTTGCATTATATATAAACTATACTTCATATTTCCGTCTGGGTATAGACCTTTTTTGTAGAATGTAATTTAATTTAATTTAGTTCAATAATATTTCGACTTTAACCTATGGTTTTTCATGTACAGACTTAACATGTCTAATTGTTTGGAGTTGACCGGGTCCTTTAGAATGCCTACTGGACTTTATTTGGAAGAGAAATGTACATTTTCTTTTAAATGTATACCAAACTATAACATTAATTAAGGTGATACCAGAAGGTATGATGAGACTAAGCGCTAGAGAGTTACGCTTACTTATCAAGGGATTTGGTCTAAAGGCCATAGTGTGAAGTGTGAAGCCAAATAGTGTGAAGTATTATATTTAATATTCGATTGTTTCATACAAAAAACGTACAGAACAAATAAATATTTTATATAATACTTCAAACTATGTATAAACTATTCATAATATTTTCGCCTTGGACATTTTATTTACAATTGGAGTATCGTAAATTAATCATTATAAATGTTTATTATTATGATTTACAAAAGCATAATGTTTCTAATATATTAAAGAAGATTACAATCCTTATAAAGTTTTTTCTTTCAATTTTATAAAGTTTGTTTTTAAGTAGAACATGGCCTAATAAACATTTTATGAAGTTATATGGATAATGACCGTGCTGTGGATAATCATTATTCATAAGCACAAATATAAGTAAAACAATCAGTCTCCCCTAAAGTATATCATGTTTAGACGGCGTTGTGCTGTATAACTTGCGATTTTCTTAAAAAGCTCTAAAAAATACACTGTTTGTTACTGTTTACACAGATTTAATTTTATATTGTTCCTTTCACTAGAAAGACAATCCTCCGCATCTGCCGAGTCTCACGTAGCTTTTGGTTAGCCCTTTTTGTCTAGAAAGGCTGATCCTTAACTTAGTCGTAAGATCGTCTTAAGACCTGGAGTTAGCCACAAGCCAAGAAGAAACATAGAAGGAGTTCTGTGGACTTTATAGAAGAAGCTGGCGGAAATATGTTCTGAGTTTACTTCCGTCAGAATTATGAAATAGCTTGGTGAGCCCAGCTGTTACCTAGTTCCAGTGTTCTCGACAACTGCTGGGCGCCCCGATGATAAACAACTGGGCGATACTCAGAAAGGTATTATAACTAGGGAAACAAAAGTGTTGTTATTTCAGATGAGCGCATTTAATATAGAGCTGTATTTGTCATCGCAGCAGGACCGCTGCCTCGACTGGCGCCGCTTTAACTTCCAATGAAAAAGAACGATGCAAAGAAGAAATAGTGCACCGTAGAACAGGGCGAAGGAGGCTCTAAAGAAAAAGCCCAGGGTGGAAGCCGAAGTTACAAAGTCGAGGTGGTTATTTATTGCAGACTAAAGTCTTATTGGACTTCGACTGCTTTTCGCTGCAGTGTTTCACGTCTGTTATCGTTTAGGTCGAATGTTACACTAGGTCTTTATTAGATACGAACATTGTCCTCTAACTAGCTCAG
This sequence comes from Belonocnema kinseyi, assembly GCF_010883055.1. Lineage (NCBI taxonomy): Eukaryota > Metazoa > Arthropoda > Insecta > Hymenoptera > Cynipidae > Belonocnema > Belonocnema kinseyi. The sequence continues at coordinate 103,333,509 of NC_046660.1, read as the reverse complement.
TTGCTTAGATTCCGACTTCTAGAAAAACATCTCCTAGAATATCAAAGTTAGCAACTTAGTTAGTATTTCAGAACACTGTTAGAAATAGCTGGTTGAATTTTCAACCATATGTGATTGAAGCTTTATACAATTACGGTGGTTGAAATTTGAGCTACTTGTGAATGAAAAATGTACAACACGTGTACTGGAAATTTTAACTATCCAGTTAAAAATTTAACTACATGTACTTGAAATTCCAGTAAAGCGAAAAAAATTTTAGTCGGCACAATTAGTGAATTTTAAAGCAAGTATAATTTTTCAGGGAACTGGATAGGTTTGATTTAAGATTTTTAAATAATCATAAATCTTAAATAAAACTCATAAAGATTCCTTAGAAATACTGTGCTTTGCAATTCACTAACTGTACCAAAATAATTCTGATAAGGAATTATGAATTACTTCGTACGTTTGTGTCGTGAGATCCATGAGATTAATAATTTTCATATATAATATTTAGATAATAAGCAGCTTAAAAGAAGAAAAACATAAGGTATATTGAAATTTTATTACTATTATGAATTTCGCGTCTACTTATAGACCAACTTTTCGAAGTTCGTTTTTGTAATCGTAACCGAAAAAAGCATACAGCAGTTAGCACCGATAATATGAATGACATTTTCTCATTGGAATAATATTATTCTTACTTCCCTTTTTCTTTAAAGTTGCTTCTTTTCGTAAATACTGTTTGTATGCCTTTTAATATTTTTATGGATCTCACAACACGAAGAAGGATTCGTTGGATTATGTCACGTTGGGGTCTGACTTCGTGAAAAGTATGATGGCGCATGGGTGCATGCGCATCTTCATTAATTTTCAACTACATTTGATTGAATTTCATTTCAATTCTGTGAATGAACGAGATTTCAATCACAAAAGTGGTTGAAAAGTGGTTGAATTTTCAACATATTTATAACAGTGAACTAGGTTGTGAAACCTCATTTAGTTATTGACGTTTTAATCAATATATCTATCAATTCTTCATTCATTGCCTGAAAGTAGTTGTGGTATTTTTTATTTCTTTGAGATAAAGTTAGGGATGCTCGACGGCTATAATTTACTTATTGATTTATTGTAAACTCTCAAACATTTGAAAATATTTAATCTTAATAATAACTTCATTTTCAAGACTGTTTGAAAATACTTTTATAAGTTATACAAAAATCCCAAGTTTTTAATTATTTTCCACTTTTTAGAAGGATTTTTTATAAAAAAAATTTTGTGATGAATCCAGGAATATTGAAAAGTTTTGGTATTTTTAGAAATAGCCTGTAATAAAAATGATGAAATTCTTTCAATTTGGAAAGAATTGAACATCCTCTCTACCAATTCACACAATAAAACTATATTCAATTTTATTGGGGAGGGAGAAAGAATTATTTTTAATGTAGCCATCCCCACACTTATGAATGTTCTACTATAATATTCCGTTTCTACTTGATGAGAGTACCTGAGTGAAGCTTAACCTCTCATTATCCTAACAAAGCAGTCTTATTTTTGAATAATGTTCCTTTCTCCTAAATTGCTATTTTACCTACAATCACAAAAATGTTCTTTTGAATTAAACAAATTGCTTCTTCGATACAGAGTCAAGCAAATATTCGTTGGACTCAAACACAACTTATTTAATTCAAACACATCCTTGTTCCATTTGAACAAATTTTAATGTCATCAAACAAATTCCAGCTCTGCTACAAGGTCCCACAAATGTTTGACTCAAAGAAATATTTTTCTGATTATATTTCTCGTTTAAAAGATTATCACTGGATTCAATATTCAATTTTAAGAATGACTATTGGGCAAACATTCAATTGAATTTTCTGCTGTCCATAGGAACATTTGACATGATAACGAAAATTATTTATAAATGAAAAGGATAGAACATGTTGACATGTGAAAATAAAAATGATCGAAAACCATGGTATCTAGCAGATACGGAAAATGAGAAAACCGGGAAAACTCCGGTAATTTTATTTTGGATTATCTACTTGATGCTCTTTATATAACTTCGTAGAGAATCAGAGAGTGAGGAAGGTCTAATTGTTTCGCGTATGATAATATAAAAGTTAATTGATCTGCAAATATATGTGTACATATAAGTATACTTTACTACACCAATATTAGGTTCTTTTAATGTTTCTTATATCAGTTTTTCTCGTAAAATTTAAATACACACTAATATCATAAACATTTTACAAAGTAAGGACAAGAAAGTTGAAAAAATATTCAAATTTCCCCAATATTTTTGTTTCAAGATTAAAAATTGTGTACCCTATAAATAAAAACTTCTAATTTAATAGTGGTAAACTGGTGCGCTGTTGCATTATTTTATCTTTGAATTAATCCATTAACATTTGAAGGCCTCGTAACAAAAATCAAATCTCTAAAGCAGAAAAAATAGTTTTCCTATTATTTAAAAATGAAAATAATTTTACTAATGTTGCCGTTTCAAACATGAAATATTACTTTAGTTAATGAAATTCTAAACCTGCAAAAAATAAATTTTAACCATTTTTTTGCAATAGCATTTGTTCTTACTACCGCTTCTGTTACTGAAATCGTTTTAGCAATTCTTTCAAATAAAACTTTTTTAAACGAACACATTGTTTGAAGAGTATTAATTTATTTGAGAATTGAAAACAGTAGAATTGTAGGGCATGTCGTGATCATTTACAAATTAGAAAAATAAGTTCCCAGTTTCGGAGAATTATTATCCATTTAACATTTGAAAAGTTTCCAAATCTAAACCTAATTTTGAAACAAAAGACTTTTATTGAGCTGCATAATTTTCGGAAAAAATTTCATATATGTCATTTTGAAAACATGTTCAATAGAAAATTGGACACAAGTTTACTGCATACTTTCGCGATGAAAATACTGTTTTAATAATTCGACAAAACAACCTGTACACCACATCAAAGCCTTTGTGAAGGGAGCCCGTGGTTCAACGATATCCTTCATCAATGAATAAATCGCATGATGTTTAAAATTTCAACACTACTTCAATTCATTTTCAATCTTTTTATCCTGTACAACTTTCATTATATGAATTTTTTAAATGTAATAATACAAAAATTAATTTTAATATGAATTCGATATGCACTTGCTGTACGTACTGCCATTCACTGGCAAAGATTAAACTATGTATATCCTCACGGGCATACGTGCCGTTCTCTTTGTTCGCGAATGCTTTGTCACTTGAATATTTTATTCAACCGAATTCGCAGTTTATATCAATAAACCAAGTTAATTTGGATCTTACATCTTTTCACTAAATCCGGCAACCTGCATATTTGCGGTTCTAACGATAATATAACTAAAGAGTTTTTTTAATTATATCAAACACTGTTTGTAAAAAAAAGAAGTGGCAGAAAATTAAAGTTGCGTGCATTCGTCTCTTAAAATAAAAACTTTATTGGAAAAATTTATTTTATTGTTAATTTTTTGTTACTGTAATTGTAGCTTTTATTAAATCTAAACTTTTCTCCAAAGAATTTTTTCAATATTGAAATTGATGCAGAGGTGAGAATTTTCTTGTGAAACTAGATTGATTTAACATAAAAGCTGTAGATAAAAAAGAATGGAAAAGGGAGTTAAAAAGAGAAATTTAAAAATTGATTTGGAACACGAAGCGAGTATCTTTTCATTTCTTTTGACTTGTCGCTGGATATTAATTTTTATGAGGAAATGAAATTGCGGGGTGAAAAATCAAATTTCCGGCGGGAGAATACAAAAGATCAGGGCGACGTGTGCTGAAGTACAAATGGTTCGAACAGAGGGCAATTCGAGAAAAATCTAAGCCCGCATCACGCACGTGTAAGACGATGAGGTTTTGATTTGTCGACTCTGGTAGAGTAAACAAGCAGTGGGCGAAATGAGACTTGGTGGTCGAGCAACTTTTCGCGCCCCAGGCTACTTCTTCTTTTGGCGAATAAAGTAAAAAAGAAAGTAAGCTAAAATGAACATTATAAAAGCAAAAAGCAGATTCATAAAATGAAATTTGTGGAAATAGAACTAGTATTACTTTTTTCCAAACATTTGAAATTTAATTATGGGTCAATAATTTTTAAATCGCTGGATTGGCTTTGAGTTTAATCAACATTTACTTCTGACATGCAACTATGACATAACAGTTTGCCATATAATGATTGAGACGAAATTTGGGCCTTAAAGAGATTTCAAAACAAAGGCCTTTTCAAATTAGAAGACTCAAATTCAACAATATTCATTTTGATACGCTAAAAATATTTTTTAGTAATTTTAGAAAGACTTTGTTGTATGTAAAATTCGCGGATTTTTCATCGAATTTAGTTCTTAGCTTCTTTGAAAATATCTTTGATTCTGCTTCTTTTAGATTTATAAAATTGCGATTTTGACGGTGTCACAATGTTTTATTACAAAGGATAGCATATATTGGCTGGTGGTGGCTTCGGTCGTCTTCAATTTATATCTCGATCCTCATTTGAAAGAGATGGAAGAAATTGGGGAATTTAATGTTTCGGGTGATTCTTAATTTCATACATGAGTCGATTTTGAGGTTATGTTTTTCAGGTGTATATAATATGCATAGAATATTAATCACTGGTTAACTATTTATTAATAAAAATAGTTCAACTTTTAACTAAAATAATTAGTTTTCTGCCAAAATCAAATAAATTTTGAAGAAAACACATAAATTAAAAAATAATGGTTAAAATTGTTTTCAACAAAATGGTTACATTTTTGAACAAAAAATTAAATTTGTATCCAAAAGACTGAACTGTAAACTAATAAAAGGAAATTTTAATAAAATACATGAATTTTGCACAAAAGAAATTTATTTTCCACCATGACTAATTTTCTATACAAAAAATCAATGTTAAATCATAATTCAATTTTCGGCAAAAAAAGATGAATTTTCTACCAAGCAAAACGACTATTCAATAGAGTACAAATATTTTCATCTAAAAAATATCACTTTTCAATGAAACGTAGAATAGTTAAATTTGTAGTTAAAAAATTCATTTTTAACCAAAAACAAAATTAATTTTCTACAAATTAGTGAAATTTTCAGAAAACAAATTTTTGCAAGTAAATTGATAAATCATCAGCCAAAAAAACGAAATTTTTAACAATGTAGACCCACCTTCAACCAGGAAATATGAAAAAAATCGTTAAAATTCTTTGAAATCGCTTGAAATTATTGAAATAAATTGAAAATTCCTTGGAATGTTTCAAAATATCCTGAAATCCTTTAAAATCTCCGGAATTTTTCAAAGCTCTTGAAAATTCCTAGCAATTTTAAAAATACCCTAAAATATTTCAAATCCTTTAAAATCTCATACTAAATTATTGAAATCAATTGAAAATGTCATGGAATCTATTAAAATATCCTAAGATATATCAAATACTTTAAATTGTCATATTAAATTACTGTAATAAATTGAAAAATCCTGGGAACCTTTTAAAATACTCTCAAATATATCGAAACCTTAAAAATCTTTGAAAACACCTTGACATCTTTTAGAACATCCTCAAATATTTAAAATCCTTTGAAATCTTTTGAAATCTCTTAAAATTTTTAAAGCTCTAGAAAATTCGTTGAAATTTAAAATAATATTTTCACTAGAAAGAAATTGTTACTCTGCTTTTTTCATAAAATTTTAAAATATTTAAATATTATATATTCCGTTCCCCATTTGAATAATTTGTTACGTGGTTTCCATGCAATGGGAAAATATTTAAAAAATTTCATTATAGGATCTAGACTTACATTTTATTGTCAGCAAATTTTAACAAATAGTTTGTTTATTTACTATCTTTCCATTAGCATTTTGGTCCTGAAACTCATTTCACAGTTTCATTTAACACTTAGATTTTAATTGTTTCATTGTTTTTTTGTTGCATTTTTTTCATGTTTATAAGCTCATAATTTGTAAGTATTAGAAATATTGTAAATATTTTGTTCTGATCGTGGACAGTATAATCCTTAAAAATTTTCAACTAAACAAATATTATCAATATTAAGTGTTTTATTGATCAGGTTAAAAGCCGTAAAATATTATTTTCCAATCTAAAATATTAGACAATATTTTTTTGGTTTTCATCAATTATTATTTTCACGAACTCAAGCGAATTATGAAGAAAATTTCAAAAATTTCATTTCAAAAAATTTTATCTCCAATTCCTTGGAGTCAGTTGAAAATGTCTTCAACCTCCCAAAACAACGTTAATTTTTAGAAAAACTGAAAAATCTATTTCACGAAAAAGGCCAACTTTAATTTTTTCCTTGAGATTTGTTAGATTAATAGTGATTTGAAGGAGATCCTGTGAATTTCGTTCTCGCTGAACTAAGTAGGAAAATTTAAAAATTTCTAATTTCTGACACTTGATAATCAGAATTTTGCAATTATCAATTTATTTTGATAATTTACAGGAATTTCGAAGAATTAAAAAATTCCAAAGTACTTTAGAAATCTTTAAAACAAAGTTCTAGGTATTTCAGAAGATTTTGAAGGATTTTAAAAATTGAAGTGAATTTTAAAAGATTCCAAGGAGTTTTCAATTGATTGCAGTAATTCAATAAGAGATTTGCAAGGATTTGATATATTTTAGAATATTTTGATAGATTATAGGTTTACATTCTATAATGAAATTTTTGTAATATTTTCCCATCGCATGGAAACCACATTACAAATTACACAGGGTCACAAGATGAAATTGAGGTGGAGCATCTTTCAGCCTGATTGGCCTTTATGTTTTTTGGCTAAATCCATCTTTTAAATTCTCGGCTGATTTCTTAGCTAGGAACGGGTCTCGAACCAATAGACTTTTACGTTTTTGGGATCGCTGATCACGATCTCGGTGTCCATATGACCCCATCACGTCTAGGTCAAGGTCCAATGAAGGTCAAACACCTTCATTCGATTTATGCAATTCTTTTGATCCCGGATTCTGAAAGAGCGGAAAATTTTACGTCTAAATATACCTTTACCTGTTTCCCGCGCCGACCTCTGAAGGTTGTTTGGAGGTTATATAGAGGTACCATTCTTCTTTTAATCTCTCGGCTGATTTCTTAGCTAGGAACGGGTCGCGAACTAGTGGACCTTTATGTTTTTGGGGTCGCTGATCACGATCCCGGTGGATGTGATTTCGTGAAATGGTAAGTTTAGAGTCTAAAATGAGAAATTGAATGAGTGTATACTTAATTTCAAGCTTGAGTGTTTATATTCAACCGACTTTAAATTTCAGTCCTTGGGTCTATCATTTTCCGAAATCACATTCAACTGTTGAGCATTTTCACCGTAAGGGATGACCTTAGATTTGACCAACAGGGTCATTTTCCAGTTTAAACAGAGGCCAAGATTTATTACTTACATAATATGCTATAAAAAGGGATATCGTGAATTGACATTTTTTGTGCCTGCTCCCAGGGCACCTCCACGTGGCGATGGTGGGCAATGGGTGACCAGCGAAGTCCCTAGGTGAAGGCGTTCAAGCCGTCATGACAGGCACAAGAAAAAGTAGCCGAACGATACAGTGACTCGGAAACCCAGTATCGGCGATGGGTCAGGGTGATCAAGCGGGCCCGCAATTGTCGTCGACATGCGATCGCAGCTCTAATTTGGTGGAAAACTTGGCCCTTTTAGAGTCTAATGCTACAAGTTCATCAACAACCCAATTTCATCATCGATTAAAAAACTTTTGCATTGTTTGTGGGAAATATGTCATCACGAATTAGGGGAGGCAATTTATAGATACATTGAAAGTACATTACAAAAAATGTTTCAACATAAATACCAGTGGAATGGACAATTTTTTAACTCCAAAAATACTATGCGTCACTTGCTTCCTGCGAAACACGGAAAAGAAGAAACAGTTGTTTCTCCTACGATCTGGCGAGAGCCAAAAGAACATGAAACTGATTGCTATTTCTGATATTTAAGATATTTACTGAAGAAGTCTCTTTTGAAACAAAAGCTAATGATACAGATAGAAGAATGTCATTTGATGAATTCAAAGATCAGCAAAATGACGAGCTAAATGAATCGCAAAAATCAGAAGACATAAAAATGTTCAATATATAGCTAGTGACTGGCAACTATTTATTGATTCATCAGTGAGGAGAATGAAGCTGTCTTACTTCACAATCGAAACATATAGACCCCTTTTCCGGTTGGTCATTCAGTGATCTTGGAAGAGCAATACAATAATCTCCATTTTCTACACAAAAAATTGAAGTATGATAGTCAAAAGTGGCAATTAGTTGGAGATTTGAAAATAACCAGTATTTTATTAGGTCAACAAAGCGGAAATACAAAGTATCCATGTTTTATTTGTGAGTGGGACAGTCGTGTCCCAGAACAACATTATGTGAAAAAGGACTGGCCACTCAGGCAAGAATTAACTCCAGGATCTATGAACATACTACAAGAGAGTCTCATTCCTAGTCATAAAGTCATCCTTCCACAATTACATATCAAACTCGGCTTATTTAATCAGCTTATCAAAGCAATGAGGGTATCGGAGAGCGACGCTTTCATGTATATATTTGAGAAATTTCCCAATATTTCTGAAATGAAAATCAATGAAGGTGTTTTTGATGGCTCCCAAATAAGGGAACTGATCAACGATAATGAATTCGAAATCAAAATGACAACTAATGAGAGAGCAGTTTGGAGTAGTTTCAAAGAAATTAAAAAAAAAAATTCTTGGGAAATAACAAAGGCCCTGATTACAAGAATATTGCCGACAGACTGTTGGGAAAGTACCGAAAGATGGAATGTTTAATGAATTTAAAAATCCTTTTCTCCACTCCTACATTGATTACTTCCCTGAAAATCTGGGGGAGTTCAGTGAGGAGCAGGGTGAGAGATTTCACCAAGACCTCAAAGACTTTTGGAGAAGATATCAAGGTGTTTGGGATGAGAATATGATGTCAGACTACTGTTGGTATTTGAAAAGAGACACATGAAATGTACAAAAAATAAAATCCCTCCGTAGATCTTTTACGAACAAAAGAACACTTCGTACATAAATTTTCAATTTGCATTGTGTGTACAAATCTACCGTCAACCCTTGAGAAATGAGCGGAATCAGCACAGATGCATACACACAGGCATACATAGAAATACACGGATCCACACAAAAAATCAGATTGTACCCACATATGCAAATGGACACAGACACACACACACACACACATACAAACGGGCCCACGTAAGTTAACACAGATCTACTTGCAGACACATATAGCTCATACATATACACATATACATAGATAGGCACACACAGTCACACACAGCACCTACGTAAACGCCCAGAACACACGAGTCTAAACACAGTACCCACATATACGAATAGACACACACAAACAGAATCAGGGGTGTCATAAAAATAATGTCGTCCCAGTAGCGGAGTGTGAACTTCATTTGACCTTTACCTAGACGTGATAGTGTCATATGGACACTAGGATTGTGATCAGCGACCCCAAAAACATAACGGTCCACTGGTTCGAGACCCGTTCCTAACTAAGAAATCAGGCGAGAGATTAAAAGAAGGATTTTACATCTTAATGACCTCGAAAAGACCTTAAGAGGTTGGTTCGATAAGCAGGTGAAGACGCATTCTGACGTAAAATTTTCTGCTCTTTCAGAATCCAGGGTAAAAAAATGGTACCAATTGAATTAAGGTGTTTGACCTTCATTTTACGTGCACCTAGACGTGATAGGGTCATATGGACACCGAAATCGTGATCAGCGACCTCAAAAACGTAAAAGTCTACTAGTTAGAAACCCGTTCCGAGCTCAGAAATCAACCGAGAGATTAAAAGAAATATTTGACCTCTAAATGACCTACGAACGACCTTCAGAGGTCGGTTCGACAAACAGGTCAAGACGTATTCGGACGTAGAATTTTCCCTTCTTTCAGAATCCGGGGTCAAAAAAATTGCACCAATCGAATGAAGGTGTTTGATCTTTATTTGACCTTGATCTAGACATGATAGCGTCATATGGACACCGGGATTGTGATCAGCGACCACAAAAACGTTAAGGTCTACTAGTTCGAGACACGTTTATAGCTAACACATCAGCTGAGAGATCAAAAGAAGGATTTGACCTCTTGATGACCTCCAAATGACCTTCAGAGGTCAGTTTGACCAACAGGTCTAGCAGTATTCGGACGTAAAATTTTCAGTTCTTTCAGAATTCAGAACCAAAAAATTGCATCAATCGAACTAATGTGTTTGACCTTCATTTGACCTTGATCTAGACGTGGTGGTGTCATATGGACACCGGGATCGTGATCAGTCACCACAAAAACATAAAGGTCAACTAGGCTAAAAGATGCTCCACCTTAATTTCATCTTGCGGCCCTGTGTTATTGAAATGGGGAACGGAATGGAAAATATTTACATATTTAAAAAATTGATGGTAAAAGCAGAGTAACAATTTCTTTCTGGTGAGAATATTAATTTTAATTTCAAGATATTTTCAAGGGCTTTAGAAAATTTCAAGAGATTTCAAAAGATTTTAAAGGATTTTAAATATTTGAGGATGTTCTAAAAGATGTCAAGGAATTTCAAAGAATTTAAACAACTTTAGCAGGGTTATTTGAAAAAATTCCAAAGTACTTTAGAAATCTTTAAAAGATGTCTTTAAATGATCTTTAAAATGATCTTTAAAAGAAATTTTTAAGAGCTTTGAAAAATTTCAAGAGAATTTAAAGGATTTTAGGATATTTTAAAGCATTCCAAGGAATTTTAAAACGTTTCAAGGAATTTTTAATTGATTTTAATTATTTCAAGCGATTTAAAAGAATTTTAACGATTTTTTTCATATTTCCTTGTTGAAGCTGAAACTACTTTGTTAAAAATTTAGTTTTTTTGGTATACAGTTCAGCCGTTTGGATAGAAATTTAGCTTTTTACTCAAAAGTTTAACTATTTTATTGAAAATAATTTTAACCATTTTTTTTAATTGATGTATTTTCTTCCAAATTTATTTCTTTGGCAGAAAACTAATTATTTTAGTTAAAGGTTGAACTATTTTTATTAATAAATAGTCAACCAGTCAGTAATATTTATATAATATTTCATAATTTTAATATTAACTTGAATAATATATATAATAGTAATAATATCCATTTTGCATATTATATACACCTGAAAAATACAACTTCAAAATCGACTTATGCATGAAATTAAGAATCACGTGAAACATTAAATTCGCCAATTTCTTCCATTTCTTTCAAATGGGGATCGAGATATAAATAGAAGTAATTGCACGTAATTGCACGTGCGGTCACTTACAAATATAATCGAACGCTAAAACGCCAGGAAAAATCGCACCCTCTGGGAATTCGAACCCTACCTAAACGACCTAAAACCTAAGCCTCTATCGGACGCTATAGCTAATTACGCTAATGTATCGCTTAAATTCTATTGACAAAATCTCAGCCAAGATTCTACGCTGATAAGCCATGGATTACAGAGGAATATATTTTTGTTTTATTTCTTCTTTTTACACATTTTATATGAGCAGGTGGATTTACAAATGTTCCATGAAAATATTTCAATTTAATTAGTTTAAATTTTAATAGTTAAATGTTCAATTTAAATATTCAGTTAATTTGTGATTTCTGTTCATGTTATAAAGCTCCAAAATGTTAAAATCAAAAGCAGCTAATACAAACAATTTATTGGAACATTCTAGTTAAAAAAATGGTTAAAGTCTTTATGATACAAAATACATAAACCGGAAATTAATATTCTAACTTTAAATTTGAATTTGATTATTGAATCGACGGCTATCTGAAATTAAAAATTAAAATTTCGAAATGATAAGAATTTTATAAAATTTTACTAAAAGCTAGTTATAATTAATACATTTTTTGCAAATATAAGAATGCACATTATGTGATATAGTGAATAATATAGTAGTATAATAAATTTCAAACATGGGTAAGTGAAGTAAACAGTGTTTATTTTGGTTTTTTCTATTCCTGGAACAATATATCAAGGCTTGCATTATAAATAATTACATAACAAATAAAAAAGAAATTTTTCACAAGGGCGAAATAGATTTCCGTAAAATCGAAATTAGCCTATTAAGATAAAAACAAAAGTTAGTACCGAGCTGAAGTATTTTTGACTGAATGCCAAAAAGTATGATTAAACAAAATTATCCAGTTCTGAGAAATAAATTGTGGAAGTTTACAATCTCATAGAGACAGAAACCTAAAATTGCCACAGGCTCGGTTGATGATCGCGGTTAAAAGTGTTATTTCCAGTTTAAACAAAACATAAGGTACAATAAATTAATTTGCTCAATTGGGAGAAAACCAGTTTGGCAAGAAGAAGTTAACATATTGCAAGTAAATCATTCAAGAATTTGTCGGTTTAAATTTCGTGGGTTTCGAAAATTGTTTTTAAACAGTAACTGAAAATTTATTCTTCAATTTCAAAACATAATCAAAACTTGCTCTCGAAATATGAAAAGGCTGAATACGAATAAAGAAGAGTTTATAGAAAAAACCTATTCTGTTCCGGTAGTGGAAATTAAAGATTAAAGATTTTAGGTTGGAATTTTATTATAACACAAATTTAAGTCAGACTAATGGAAACAAAGATACGATGTTTACAGGTGCATTTAAGAATGACGCGAAATGTCGAAAGTAATGTAGCGCTACTGCGCTTGCGTAATATTCATGATTGCTTTCTGGTACAGAGTCCCAGAAGACTCGCGGTCTCAACGTTATTTGCTAATACGATCGTCTCTATGTGCCTCGAATATTTGACATTGCAAGACACATCTTATTTCGACTCTAATCTTATCTATACGTATTAATATATTTTAACGAGGGTTTACTAAATAAGGTGCCTTTTACAAAAAATTATGTGATCTAGTAATCAGAACATAACAGTTTATGAAGGGTACCTGTACTCGAGCAATGGTCACTAGTACCTTAATAATCTTTAATACAATAAAGCACTCTTGATAAAAATTATTTTTCCATTTTTCTCCGTGTACCATTTTAAGAGTTTTATTTTTGTTCTTTTTTCATATATTATTATTATTATTGGTGAAATGAAATATATCAAATTTGTTTAATAAATTAGGATTGCTAAACCAATTCCAATCGCTTTATTTTCTTTTTCTCAAAAAGCAACCTTGTTTCTGACAGAATTATAATATAGGTTCACTTTTTAGTAATTGGTATACGTTTTACATTTGCCTAAACAAATGAAAATGGTTGTAACCATTTTTTGTTAATAAATATCAAATTTTACTTTTTTACTGCTGAAAATATTGCAGCTAGTGATTTATTAGAATGGTAAATTTTATTTTTCATACACATCAATTGTTTAAACAATTACTCATAATTCACTTACAGTATTTAATCGTAATTTCCTAGAGAAGTTCGCTCTCTTCTTTCGATTGTTATTCCGCGTTACTCTTTTGTATATAGCATTAATTTATGTAAGAGTCTTATTATTTTAAATATACTTTTCGTTTCAGTAAATGAGCAATTGGTAGCACGCTCTAAGTAAATAAGCAGCAATTTAAATCATTTTTTTATCGTTTTCGTTTGCATATAATATAGATTATTTAATTTTTACAACTTTTTGCAATTCAAGCTCTAATAATAATTTTAACTACTGCAAACATTGTCTTGTAATTATTTAGGTTATTACAAATTTTTAGAAATAAATAGTTATAAATCGATAAAGTTTCCTAATATTGACAAAGAAAAAGCAAGAGTAGATTTTTGTTTGGGACCATTTTCCATCAGATAAATTTGCGTTTTTTTGTCGGAACAAAACAAAATTCAATAGAGTTGACATAATAAATACTTCCCATGTGGTAGGTAAATCTTAGCACGTAAAGGAAAATTTAGTCTACACTTAAAGATTACTCAAAAATCGGTGTGAAGATTGCATTTCGTTTTCTCTGGCGCTGTATCTTTGAATATACAGGATGTCCCGCGAGAACTGTAGTTAATTTTGTGTGTGGGGGGGGGGGTTGCACACAAAATTAAGCAAAAAAGTCCTTAAAGTTTTTTCGGTGCAATGCTTATTCTGGCCACAACAGAGGGTACACATTTTTCGTAATTGTAATTTTTTGTATTTCCTTGCCTTTTTAATTAATGTTTTTATGATTTACGTTTATCTGAATTTTTCTAAACATATTTTATTGTTCTTATTCGTTGCAACAATCTCATATTAACAAAAGTTTGTTTGTTTCTACCATCTGTTGTGACCAGAATAAGCATATGACCAAAAAAATTTTGGGGACTTTTTTGCTTATTTCTCGTGCATAACCCCCTCACAAAATTAAGTGCAGTTCTCGTGTAACACCCTGTATAGTAAGAAATTTACTAGATCTTCTTAAAAGTTAAATATTAGAGAAATATTCTATCTTCTTGAAAATGTGTTATTTTCCATCTATAATTTTTGCTAATCTGACTGGGAATCCAAAATTTAAGATTAAGATACTTATAATAATCACGACTAACTAAGCCATTTTTTAAATTAAAATTACGTTTTTTTCAACGACGACTAGGATGAAGAAAGTGTTTATCGAGTTTTCTAACCCTAAAATCTATATGTAACTTTTTTATGTAATGTTACTTTTAATCATATCGGCATGGTAGGCGTAAAAATATCGATCGCATGGCTTAAATATGTATAGTTGAAGTTTCCAGCTCTACATTACCTTGGTAATCCCGGAATTTATATTTTCACTGATCCACTTAGTAACTTAGGAGCGAAGAGAAAATGAAACGTACTCCTGAGTCAACAAATCAATCTCGTAGTTGATTCCATTGCAATTTGGCAGATAAATGAAGAAAAAAGTTTCATAAAATAAATATTTATTCAAATATGAATGTGGTTATTAATAACAGTCTGTTAAATTAAAATTTTATCAGCTTTTTTTCGTCTTTTTTGTTTAAACATTCTGTTAATTGGAATCTGATATGTTATTCACAGCCTCAGATTGAATCGTACATCAAAAATAAAAGTTTTGGAAATTATATTGCTATCGTAGCCTTGTTACAGACTTAATTAGACCCAGCTCTGAATTGTGATGAAACTTGCTAATGAAATATACCTGCCACTCGCTGAAGTGAATTCGCACATGAACTGAGAATTCTATTCCTTTGATGAGTCTTGGGTGTAAATTGCTGCTGTGAAAGGTCTTTAGTTCTACGTTTATGCTTGATATGATACAAAACTCAGCACTCTCTAAGGCTTGTAATTAACCATGTATCTTACATTTATTCAAGATGATACAACTGTCTGCTCTCGTGGATGTAATCTTGTTGTTTTTAATTTCGTATACATTTTTAATAATTCAGTTTCGTTTTAAGGGAACGGTATTAAGGGCATGCGCCCGAATAACAATGCTTCGACTTGAGTTCGACTTGAATTACCCCCAATCAACACATACTGAAATCGAAAAGGTCGACTTGAGCATGTCTCAGTTTTGAGACGGAGCCAGACCTTAATTTATGTCTTGAAGACATAAACTTATCTCTTGAGTCGTATTTTCATGACTTCAACACGTGCGGTTTATAACTTCAAGCGTATACCTGCCATAAAAAAAAGTTATTTCTAACAGTCATAAATGCTAATCTTTGTTAATGCTTAAACAATCTTGTATATTTTTATACAATATACATATTAAATCAACTTATTTACGGACTGTTATTTGTATTATACTTGTTTGAATATGATACCGAAAATGTTGTTTCTTTTTACGTATTTCTAACGGTTTAGGAGATCCTTCTAGAAAGTTACAATTTTTATTTTTTTAAGAAAATTTTTAAGGGTTATACTCGTTCAGACCCACCGATTCTGAATTTTAAAATTAAATATAACTAATTTAATAATTACACATTTTTCATTTATCAATTTTAATTACATTTATGAGCCAACAAAGGATCGATAATCTCAGCCAAGACAAGGCTCGTCTTATGTCAAGTAAACGTCGTCTTAGTCAAGACCAGGCTCGACTTAAGACAAGTAAACGCCCGTTTACCTAGCGTGACCATAAAAGTAAGACGAAGGCCTATGTCTCGACTCAGTTTTGAGACGCAGCCAGACATCGATGTCTTGGAGACGAACTCAAGACATAACCAACTCGAACTCAAGTCGAAACATTTTTACCTGGATAGCTTATAAAATGATCGATTTTACCAGTTTTAGGTTCCCTTGGCTTTTTTTCTAGAATAATAAATATATTTTCTTGAAAATTTGGGAAATGACAGCGAGCATACTAATGGACGTCCTTATACACTTTTTCTTGTGGGTTAAATCCAAAAAATTTAGATTTTGAAAAAAAGTGTGTGTATATTTCGAGGTTATGTGTTTTACAATTCTACCGAGCGTTACTTCCAAACTACACAATATTTTGGCCAAAAACTTTGGACTTACCAATAAAGATAGTAACTAATCTCCTGGAACCAACCTTGTTTGTGGGCAATCGAAAAAGTTAATTTCATAAATAATTTCCAAATTATCAGAATGACAGAGCTAAAAACGACTCTATAACCTCAAAATAATGCACATGCATAACATTTTTATTTAGCACAATACATTTTTTGCGTTATTTTTTTAAACCACATTAATTAAACGTGACCCTGCAATTATATATATATAATTAAAAATTTGTCATAAGGACCACCGCAGGATTTCGCCGGGAGCGGGTGCTAATCTGAAAAATTGCACCCGCTTCCAGCGAAATCGCGGTAAAATTTCAGCCACAACCACTTCTCACAACCGTCAGATAGGTGATTACAGTCTGTAAAGGAATCAGTACGACGATCCAGCAAAAGCCTCGTGCACCCTAAGAACACGGAGCGACCCAAGGACAACCGCCTTCTGCATTTTTCCCGCAAGTGTTCTAGCATATTGTTGACACGCAGGGATGCTTTTTAGGCCATTAGAAAGTGAAAACTTGCCACCTCCAAGAGCGCCGATGATAAGGACGATCAGTTTAACAGAATATTCCGGGTACAGTCGTTGCAACTCCCTCAAAAGGTCTCGAAACCTCTCTTTCTTTTCATTCACCTTGGCTATGATGTTTTTGTCAGCTGGTGCCGAAAATTCGATAACGAACATGGTTCGCTTCTCGAAGTCAAGAAGAACCATGTCAGGCCTCAAGTGAGCAACAGAAACAATTGTCGAGAATATAAAGTTCCAGTATATGCGGCACTTCCCATTCTCGAAAATTGACTCAATTTTCCTAGGAGCATTTAGAGGAGCGATATTAAGGTGAATGCCGTAGGAGTGACAGAGATGGTAATAAAGCACTCTTAGTGCCGCATTGTGCCTTTGAATATTGGTCGTTCCCGCGTGAGTTGAACAACTAGATAGTGTGTGAGCTAAATGCTCGGGGTGTGCATGGCACGCCCTGCAGCTATCATCGGGAATGTCTTGGCTCAAAATGTTGCGACGGTATGTTAAGGTGGAAATGACACCGTCTGGGCATGCCAAAATGAAACCCTCTGTACCAGACTTCAATCCGGGCGATTTAAGGAAAGCAAACGTTAGCTCACAAGACATTGACTGATCCATCACATTTATGTGGAAGATACCGTGCATCCTCTTATCGAGGAGCTGTTCACGAATGTTTTTCTCTTGTGCTTTCTTAATCCGGGCTCTCAGGAGTGAGTACTCGAGATACTGTAGATTAGATTTGATGCATTTTGCTCACCCCTGATACTGAAGTCAAGTCGGAGTGTTTCAACAGCCTCCTCCGCTGCTTTGTACAGAAATGCACCTTTGCCCACTTCTTCGTGATTCCTGACCATTTTCAGAAGAGGGTCTCTTCCATTTGCAACTCTATGTGCCTTGCCCAGAATAATCCTGTTGTGAAGACATTCAAGACTCAATATTCCGCGACCCCCTTGACGGCGTAAGATGTACAGTCGCGGAACGGAAGACTTAAGATGCATGCTTTTGTTCATGTGCATAACCTTTCTTGTCCCGATATCAAGAGATCTGAGTCACACGATTTTTCCAGATGAGATAGTAAATCTGGTTTTCCAAAGCGGCATCAATCTGTCCATGCACCCAACTATTTTCGGATAAACCTTTAAGATTTTCAAAAGACAGATGATAAGTCTATGGGATGTCGAATCGAAAGCTTTCCGATAATCAATCCAGGCTATCGATAGGTCACGCTGGTAGAATGCTGCATCTTTGCA